>NC_053023.1:564173225-564339201 GCF_003073215.2 Triticum urartu
TGGATGAGGGACTTCGAGGTGTTGCTGTGGACGACGTCGTCGGGGAAGAGGCTCCGGCTGGGTGGCGGACGGAGCAGGGTGTGGGGTTTCGTCGCGGGTTTTCGCGGCCTCGGTGTATGAATGGGTGGGCGGGGATGGCAGTGGGGAACCATGGCTTAGAGACGCGCTTGTCCAAAATGTGGGGTAAGTTACGAAAGTACCCCCACCGATTTGAGGCGGTTCTTTCGGTTCAGGGGTACCACGGGCATTTCGCGTGTCTGGATTTCACAGGAGGTGGGAGTTTTCGCGCGCGTTGTAATTTCGGAATAGCAAGGCGTGGGTTGAGATGAAGGGAGTTATCGGAGCACAACGAGACAAAGATATATCTTAAATATTTCGGGCTAACAAGGCGCGGGTTGAAGAGGCGGGAGTTTTGCAGCACGATAGACAGAGACGCTAGCTTGAATTTTCGGCATAACAAGGCGCAGCTTAAAATTTTGGAAGAACAAGTTTAACGTGTACCCAAAAAAGATAATTTGCACCTCAACACGCACAACACACACACACAAACACCATTTAGACTAGAGTAAGGTACACGTGCATTGCACGCATGAGATTTGGCAACCAAATTATGAATAAATACCACATTATAGCATGCAAGATTTGAGTCCTATATGCATGATGTAGATGTTCGTTTAATTCTTATAGTTCATTTCATTCAAAATCATCTAGTTTTTATAATAAAGCTAATGTATTTTAAGATTCATGGAATTGTGCGTCGTAAGACAAAGTAAAAACAAATAATGGCAAATCATGTAGAAAAACATTTGGGCAATTCTGATACGGAAGATTCTAGAACAAATAAGAAGTGCTTGTGTTTTGATGTTTGTGCATTATGCTTAAGTTCAACCATGGAGTCTTCTAGATTATTCATGTGGCGAAATCTGGTGGAATCTAGATGATATCCAACGGCCATTAGTGCTCAACTTTGCCATCTTTGGACCATCGGATTCGCCTCATCCAACGACCATCTTTCAAACCCACACATAATATAATATATATATATATAATATAATATATATAGGGGTATAGATATAGATATGTGATGCAAAAGCCGCCCATCATCTCCAATTAGAGTAGTGTATCCATGCACGGATGCGACGTGGCCAAATGATGTCTGCCATCGGTATCTCAAATTCAAATCAGTCTGACCTTGTTCAATGTGTATACATTACAACATGCTCGTTTCCAAACCACACCGCGCAGATCTCCGTTATATTCATGCATGCATGGGTTTCAAACATCAGGATCTCTTATTCAAATATTTGAATTCAACTTTACATTGATTGTGACCTCACCTATTCAGCTATTCTTTTAGACCCACACAGTAGTCTTCTCTTTATAATTGTACCACTAACTTTCTCTCGTGCATGCATGCACACACACTAATAGTCGGCATTATCCATCGCACGCATGCAATCTTTTTCTTCAGGTCGGTCTCCCATGAAGGCACACACCAACACACATCCCCCTCTCCATCATATTGGGCATTCCTTATCTCTCACGCGTGCATGCGCAACGATCGATGTTCCTCTATATATGTGTGTATATAGCTAGGTCTTTCATAGTTTTCCACACAAACCGATCAATCGATATATCCAGTGAGGTCTCACCCTCTTTCCCACGTCCACATCGATCAATCTATACCTCTCTATATAGGATTAACATATATAGCTAATACACCCACATTAATTATGTATCCAATGTCCCCCTCTCATCATCCATGCCTTCCGCTTCATCTCTCAGATGCGTGCACAATGGCGAAGACAGGGGGCAGTAAGGGCCCTGCCCCCTCCCCCCCTAACTTCACTATATATCAAGGCTAATATGAATGTGATCATTAGACAATTGCTGCTAAAAATGGTTTAAGTTCATGAATTGACCCTCCTCGTAAAGGATTAGCAATGCTTGCGCCCCTAGCTCATTTATTTTTCATGGCTCCGCCACTACGCGCATTAGCGCACGTGTTCGCCCTCTCTCTCTAAATATGGATCTCGCACTTGTGCATTCCTTCATAGTCTCCCTCCACTCAGCCCCTCGCACCATCTTCTAGCCCCCCACCGGATTTTGCCACATGTACAATCTAGCAGACTCCATGGTTGAACTTAAGCATAATGCACAAACCTCAAAACAACAGTGGTTCTCTTTTGTTCTAGAATCTTCCATATCATAACTGCCCAAACTTTTTTCTAATTGAATTGCCATTATTTGTTTTTTACTTTATGCTTTACAACGCACAATTCCATGAATCATAAAATAGATTAAGGGCTTCTTTGATTCAAAGGATTCTCAAAGGAATTTTGGAGGATTCTAATCATTAGGAATTTTTCCTATCTTGGTTGTTTGATTCGTAGGATTGTAAACCATAGGGAATTTTCCATATGATTCATTTGCACTAGATTTCATAGGAAACATCCCATCCACTCAAACCTCTTTGAAAAAATTCTGCGTTTTTTCTATGCACAATCAAACACTCGTACAATCCTGTAGGATTCAAGACGACATTCCACTATAATCCCATGTTTTCCCTATTCCCGCGTTCTTAGCTTTTTTATAAAAACTAATTGATTTTGAATGAGATGAACTATAAGAATTAAACGAAGGGCTACATCAGGCATATATGACTCATAGCTTACATGTTATAGTGTGGTATTTATTCATAATTTGGTTGCAAAATCTGATGCGTGCAATGCACGTGTACCTTACTAGTACTTCGAGTATGTGCAAAACACGTAAATTAGAGTACCAATGGCATGCTACACAGTGGCTCTCTTACAGTTCATGAAGCCACGTGGCACATGTGTAGGCATTGTCGCGACCTCCTTGCGTGGATTGATCACAGTGACGTGTTGCTGGTTCTAGAAGAATGTACTCGTCCTCCCTGAGCCATACTGGCGGTACATGCACGAAGCAAAGATGTGCACGCACGCCATGCACGCACTCATTCCTCGCACGCACACGCGGGTACACGGGCGGACACAATTTTGTACCAAGATCCACCCCATGTGATAATTTGACACGTGTAAAGTCGTTTACTTCATTGATTGTCAATTAATACAGCGCATGCAAATTGAGTGGACGTGAGGGCGGAAGAAAGACATTATTACTCCATTGCGCGCATGCGAGTAGTTAAATCGTGGGTTGCTAGTAGTACTTCCATTGGTCTCCTTCGTATTTTGTGCCAATTTTTGACAGTAACATAATATTTACGCATTTGAGCAGTGTAGTACTTGAAATTTATGTTCCGCTAAACTCACCGGGAGCCGTTTCGGGCCTCGAAACCAAAACCATCAATTAATCTTTACTTTGTTCCCATCACATTCGAAAGCCTGCTCACACCTACTCGTAGTACGTACCAAACCTAAACGTGTTCCCACTATGCAGGTATTAGTACTAGTGCTAGTACTTAGGTTGAATAATATACCACGATATGAAATTCTTAAATGTTATAGAGTCTTCACATAGTTGCATAATTATTTGACTAATTGATCTTCACTTATATCTTTCGAAGTAGTTTGTCATTTGCTCTAGCGCTTCACTTATATCCTTTTAGAGCACAACGGTGGTTTTATTTTAAAGAAATTGTTAAACTCTCATGCTTCACTTATATTATTTTGATAGTCTCTTAGAACAGCATGGTAATTTGCTTTGGTTATGAATTTAGTCCTAATATGATAGGCATCCAAGAGGGACATAATAAAAACTTTCATATAAAGTGCATTGAATACTATGAGAAGTTTGATACTTGATGATTGTTTTGAGATATGAAGATGGTGATATTGGAGTCATGCTAGTTCAGTAGTTGTGTGGTTTTATTTTGAAGAAATTGTTAAACTCTCATGCTTCACTTATATTATTTTGATAGTCTCTTAGAATAGCATGGTAATTTGCTTTGGTTATGAATTTAGTCCTAATATGATAGGCATCCAAGAGGGATATAATAAAAACTTTCATATAAAGTGCATTGAATACTATGAGAAGTTTGATACTTGATGATTGTTTTGAGATATGAAGATGGTGATATTGGAGTCATGCTAGTTCAGTAGTTGTGAATTTTAGAAATACTTGTGTTAAAGTTCGTGATTCTCGTAGCATGCACGTATGGTGAACCATTATGTGATGAAGTCGGAGCATGATTTATTTATTGATTGTCTTCCTTATGAGTGGCGGTTGGGGACGAGCGATGGTCTTTTCCTACCAATCTATCCCCCTAGGAGCATGCGCGTAGTACTTTGTTTTGATAACTAATAGATTTTTGCAATAAGTATGTGAGTTCTTTATGACTAATGTTGAGTCCATGGATTATACGCACTCTCACCCTTCCAGCATTGCTAGCCTCTCTTGTGCCGCGTAACTTTCGCCGGTACCATAAACCCACCATGTACCTTCCTCAAAACAGCCACCATACCTACCTATTATGGCATTTCCATAGCCATTCCGGGATATAATGCTATGCAACTTTCCACCGTTCCGTTTGTTATGACACGCTTCATCAGTGTCATATTGCTTTGCATGATCATGTAGTTGACATTGTATTTGTGGAAAAGCCACCTTCATAATTCTTTCATACATGTCACACATGAGTCATTGCACATCCCGATACACTGTCGGAGGCATTCATATAGAGTCATATTTTGTTCTAATTATCGAGTTGTAATTCTTGAGTTGTAAGTAAATAAAAGTGTGATGATCATCATTATTAGAGCATTGTCCCATGTGAGTAAAGGATGATGGAGACTATGATTCTCCCACAAGTCGGGATGAGACTCCGGACGAAAAAAGAAAAAAAAATAAAGAAGGCATAAAAAAGAGAAGGCCCAAAAAAATGAGAGAAAAAGAGAGAAGGGGCAATGCTACTATCCTTTTACCACACTTGTGCTTCAAAGTAGCATCATGATCTTCATGATAGAGAGTCTCCTATGTTGTCACTTTCATATACCAGTGGGAATCTTTCATTATAGAACTTGGCTTGTATATTTGATGGGCTTCCTCAAAATGCCCTAGGTCTTCGTGAGCAAGCGAGTTGGATGCACACCCACTTAGTTTCTTTTTGAGCTTTCATACACTTATAGCTCTAGTGCATCCCTTGCATGGCAATCCCTACTCACTCACATTGATATCTATTGATGGGCATCTCCATAGCCCGTTGATACGCCTAGTTGATGTGAGACTATCTTCTCCTTTTTGTCTTCTCCACAACCACCATTCTATTCCACCTATAGGGCTATGTCCATGGCTCACGCTCATGTATTACGTGAAGATTGAAAAAATTTGCGAACATCAAAAGTATGAAACAATTTCTTGGCTTGTCATCGGGGTTGTGCATGATTTAAATATTTTGTGTGATGAAGATAGAGCATAGCCAGACTATATGATTTTGTAGGGATAGCTTTCTTTGGCCATGTTATTTTGAGAAGACATGATTAATTTGTTAGTATGCTTGAAGTATTATTATTTTTATGTCAATATTAAACTTTTGTCTTGAATCTTATGGATCTGAATATTCTTGCCACAATAAAGAAAATTACATTGATAATTATGTTAGGTAGCATTCCACATCAAAAAATTATGTTTTATCATTTACCTACTCGAGGACTAGCAGGAATTAAGCTTGGAGATGCTTGATACGTCTCCAACGTATATATAATTTTTGATTGGTCCATGCTATTATATTATCCATCTAGGACATTTTATATGCATTTATATGCTATTTTATATGATTTTTGGGACTAACCTATTAACCTAGAGCCCAGTGCTAGTTTTTGTTTTTTCCTTGTTTTTGAGTTTTGCAGAAAGGGAATACCAAACGGGGTCCAATTGACGTGCCAATTTTTGATGATTTTCTATGGACAAAAAGAAGACCCCAGAGTAAAAGAGTTGGGCCAAGAGAGTCCCGGGCCGTCCACGAGGGTGGGGGGCGCGCCCACCCCCCTCCCTAGGCGCGTGGGCCTGCCTCATGGACGACTCGGGCACCTACTTGACGTGAGACCGACGCCAAAAATTCCTATAAATACAGAAACCTCCAGAAAATAACCTAGATCGGGAGTTCTGCCGCCAGAAGCCTCCGTAGCCACCGAAAACCAATCTAGACCCGTTTCGGCACCCTGCCGGAGGGGGGAATCCCTCTTAGGTGGTCATCTTCATCATCCCAGCGCTCTCCATGATGAGGAGGGAGCAGTTCTCCCTCGGGGCTGAGGGTATGTACCTGTAGCTATGTGTTGGATCTCTCTCTCTCTCTCTCTCGTGTTCTTGAGTTGGCACGATCTTGATGTATCGCAAGCTTTGCTATTATAGTTGGATCTTATGATGTTTCTCCCCCTCTACTCTCTTGTGATCAATTGACTTTTCCCATTGAAGTTGTCTTATCAGATTTAGTCTTTAAGGATTTGAGAACACTTGATGTATGTCTTGCACGTGCTTATCTGTGGTGACAATGGGATATCATGTGATCCACTTGATGTATGTTTTGGTGACCAACTTGCGAGTTCCGTGACCTCGTGAACTTATGCATAGGGGTTGGCACACGTTTTCTTCTTGACTCTCCGGTAGAAACTTTGGGGCACTCTTTGAAGTTCTTTGTGTTGGTTGAGTAGATGAATCTGAGATTGTGTGATGCATATCGTATAATCATACCCACGGGTACTTGAGGTGACATTGGAGTATCTAGGTGACATTAGGGTTTTGGTTGATTTGTGTCTTAAGATGTTATTCTAGTACGAACTCTAGGATAGATTAAACGGAAGGAATAGCTTCGTGTTATTTTACTATGGACTCTTGAATAGATTGATCAGAAAGGATAACTTTGAGGTGGTTTCGTACCCTACCATAATCTATTCATTTGTTCTCTGCTATTAGTGACTTTGGAGTGACTCTTTGTTGCATGTTGAGGGATAGTTATATGATCCAATTATGTTATTATTGTTGAGAGAACTTGCACTAGTGAAAGTATGAACCCTAGGCCTTGTTTCAACACATTGCAATACCGTTTGTGCTCACTTTTATCATTAGTTACCTTACTGTTTTTATATTTTCAGATTACAAAAACCTTTATCTACCATCCATATTGCACTTGTATCACCATCTCTTCGCCAAACTAGTGCACCTATACAATTTACCATTGTATTGGGTGTGTTGGGACACAAGAGACTCTTTGTTATTTGGTTGTAGGGTTGTTTGATACAGACCATCTTCATCCTACACCTCCCATGGATTAATAAACCTTAGGTCATCCACTTGAGGGAAATTTGCTACTGTCCTACAAACCTCTCCACTCGGAGGCCCAACAACGTCTAGAATAAGGTTGTGTAGTAGACATCAGGTCCAGAACCGTGCGTCTGAGGTTGATGGTAATAGGAGACAGGGAACACAATGTTTACCCAGGTTCGAGCCCTCTCGAGGGAGGTAAAACCCTACGTCCTGCTAGATTAATATTGATGAGTATGGGGGTTACAAGAGTTGATCTACCACGAGATCGTAATGGCAAAAACCCTAGAAGTATATCCTATCTGATTATGATTGTCCCTATGAAATAAATCCTCCAGTTTATATAGACATTAGAGGGGACTAGGGTTGTACAAAGTCGGTTACATAGAAAGGAAATAGTACATCCGAATGCCAAGCTTGCCATCCACACCAAGGAGAGTCCCATCCGGACACGGGTGGAAGTCTTCGGTCTTGTATCTTCATAGCCCATCAGTCCGGCAACGTCCAACAGGCCGGACGCCTGAGGACCCCTTAGTCTAGGACTCCCTCCCTTCTTCTTGTTCCGACCGATCAAGCACCGAACGTACGACACCTCCGAGTTCTGCACACGTTCAGCTCGATGACGTCCCTTGAACTCTTTATCCAGAAAAGTGTTGAGGGAGAGTTCCGTCGGCAAAACGGCATGGTGATGGTGATGGTGAAGTGATCCGCGTAGGGCTTCGCCTAAGGACTACGAAGATATGACCGAATGCATAAATTGTGGAGGGGGGTGCCGCACACGGCTAACAATTGTTGGTGTGTCTTCTAGCGGTGCCCCCCTCAGAAATATAGGCTGCAGGGGAGGAGAGGCAGCCAAGGGGGTGCCCCAAGTAGGAGGAATTCTACTTGGGGTCCTCCCAATTCGGCCTCCCCCCCTTTCCTATTCCTATTCGGACAAGGAAGGGAAGAGTGGGAAGGGGGAATCCTATTCCCTTTTTCCTTTCCTCCTTCCCCTTTTCTACTCCAATTTGTCCAACCCATATGGGGGCATGGTGCACCAGCCACTTAGGGGTTGGTCAGTCCCTCTCTTGGCCCATTAGGCCCATATAGTTTGCCGGGGGTTGCCCGGAACCCCTTTCGGTGACCCGATACGTACCCGGTACCCCCGGAACACTTTCGGTGTCCCAATACTCAAAAAAAATACACTTCCATGATGATACGTGTTTGTCACAGTAGGTCGCTTTTTGTCATGCATGTACATCCATGACAAATTTATGACAGAATCAAGATAGTCATACCTGTGCTGTCGTAGAAGTGTTCCATGACATTACCAAAATTATCATCACGGAAGTGTCCACTTCCATGACGATAAATCGCGCGTCACAGAAGTGCTTTCGTCAAGGGTGACCGACACGTGGCATCCACCGTAATGGAACACCGTTAAGCTATCGGGTCGGTTTTGGATCCGATAACCCGTTAACAGCCCCGACCAATGGGAAATTTCCACGTGTAAAATTCTTATTGGCCGGACGAAACACGTGTCAGCTCGTCAGTGGGTCAGATAGGCGCCTATGATACGTCGACACGTGGCACGGCCCAACAGAGGCCCATTCCTGTGAAAAGGCCGGCCCGTTTGACTTGGTCAAAAGCTGGCGGGCCGGCCCATGGAAAGCCTGTTAACGGCCTGTTCGCATATAGCCCATTTACAGCCCGCTAACCCAAGGCCCGTTACGCCCTATCCGAATTAGGCCCAGTAGCGTCATCTGGGCCGTCCAATATGATTCCAGCCCATTTTCACTTCTGGCCCATGTATAGCCCATGACGTCTTTCGGCCCATATGAGGCCCTTTGTAACTCTTGGCCCATTAGCGGCCCGTGCTGAAACTGGCCCGTAATGAACAGTGTATTACTTTACACCCATTAACGGCCCGTGGTGAAACTGGCCCGTAATGAACAGTGTATCACTTTATACCCATTAACGGCCCGTTATTCCGTTGGGCCGTTTCCAGCCCATGTTATCTTTCGGCCTTCTCAGAGCCCATTTATTCTTGGGCTCATTTCCAGCATTCGTTTACTTACGGCCCGTTACTGTCATTTTCTGCTTGTGGGCCAAATTCAGCCCGTGGTTACAGTCGGCCCGTTTGTGGTCCGTTAATACGTTGGGCCGTTTTCATAGCGTCATCAAATACGGCCTATTAACGATGGCCCGTTATGGTCGGCCCATGAACGGACGATTCCAACTCTAGCCCGTTTACGGCCAGAATGCGGTCTGTTTGGCCCATGTTTGGCCAATCGATCATACGGCCCGTATAAGGCCCATTGATGATACGGCCCGTAGAAGGCCCATTGATGATATGCCCGTAGAAGGCCCATTGTTTCTACGGCCCGTAGAAGGCCCACTGTTTCTACGGCCCGTAGGAGGCCCAGTGTCACTACAGTAAATATTAGCCCATGGTTATTGTGGCCTAGTTTTAAAAAATAGGTTATTGCAGCCACTAGCAAACCGCAGAAAAAGAACTGCACTGACTACAAGCAAACAAATAAACAAGACAACAAGGAAATAAATAAGCAAGCAACTTACACTAGGCTATCACGGCTATTACACATATTACATCCACTGGGCATCAAAGTTCGCCACCAGTGCAAATATAGGGAACACCAGCATATAAACGCCGCAGCAAAACAAGTCCAGAACTGAAACCACTTCAGAAGAGCTCAAGAAACAATATCCTGGGTACCCATAATGCTGGCAAGATGCTTAGCAAGCTTATTAACTTTCTCTTGTTTGGCGCTTAAGTCCTCCAGCGCTTGCTGTTGCACCAGAAAGTATGCATCTGAATTCTGCAGGGACTTCCTCAGTCCTTCGGCTTCCTGTCGCATAACATCTGATCGATGTCTTTCAACTTGAAGTTGAGACTCAAGAAGCCGAACTGATTCAGGCAATGAGTTCGAAGAGCTGGTGCCAGCAGTGGTAGCCAGTAACTCGAACACTACATCAAGACAGGACTTTGGGGTTGTCTCAGTGTCTTCAATATAGTTTTTATCAGCTTTCTTGGAGACCAACAGGGATGTCTCACTATCTTGAACCTTATCTGCATTACTTCCTTTACCATTGCATAACAGGGTACTCTTCTCCAATATTTTATCCGCGTTCTAAAAGAGAAACAAACAAACACATCTCAGGTTTACAATGTAGTATATGAAACTCATTTTGGTAAACCAGTTCAGTAGTAAGGTGGACAGGATAACAACATGAAACAAACATATATCTATGTAGTATGGTCACTGTATGGTCTATATCGCATGAAACAAACATATATCTATGTAGTATGGTCACTGTATGGTCTATATCATTCTAGTTTATGTTGCCAAATCAAGATAGATACAGTTTGAATCATATCTATTTAAGACAAAGCAGCATAGACAGAATATAAGTGTGGGAAACTACACAGCAATAACAACACTTGTAATGTGCATGGCATGAGAACATAATTGTTTATTCAATTGAAACTGGAATCAACATAGAGCAAGTTACAACAGCAAACAGCCAAACACATTGAAGAAACAGGTTTAAAACATACCTGTTGCGCCATTGGAGTTTCAATTGCATCCTTCAAATTTGAAATTAGTTGGTATCAGTAAATACAGTGATGCAAGAGCAAAGTAGTATGAACCATAGCTACGGAACCTTTCCTGAGAACAATTCTTCTTCTGCTTTAAGCGTTGACTTCGGGTTCGGAGTGGTGGTCCTCGTGATTTGGGCACTGTAGTTGCCTTACTAACTGCTCGTGTTTGGGTGCTCTGTGGTGGATACGGTGCTGTGTTAACGGGAACTGGGTGTCTATCTGCTGGGGTTGGGGTTAGAAGGGGTGTAGCTGGTTCTCTATCCAACTGGGTAGGGGTACAATCTGCATGAGTGTGGGTTATGTGTGGTGGGGCTGGTTCTTGGGCAAGTACAACCGTGGTTCTATCTGCATCGACAGGTAGCACGATCTTTTCTGAAGACCGTGTTTTTACTCCCACAGATACTGCCATCACTCCCTCCAATTGAAATGGCTGATAAACAAGAAAAGTAATTGAATGTACAGACATTGTAAGATAGACAGGTGCAATGGATAGTAGGGAAGAAAACAGGGCATGAAATAATTCACATTTATGTTGTCTAAGCAAACAGAATAGCAGGACATAATTTCACATATATGATGGCTAATTAAACAGGATAGCATGACACAATTTCACATGTATGATGGCTAACTAAATAGGATAGAATGACATACTTCAAAATATGATGATTATGTAAACAGGATGACATGATATAACTATACAATGTGTCTATTAAAGTGGTTGGCATGCCATAAATCACAAACATGCCGTCGATGGAAACATGATGGCATGATATAATTCATGGATAGAATGACATAATTTAAATATGATGACTATGTAAACATGGATGAGATGATATAACTATATTATGTCTTTACGAAAATGGGTTGGCATGCCATTAATTCAGATAACATTGCTGTCCATGGTAAAACATCATGGCATGATAATTTCAAATATATGATTATATACTAAGGAAGTGAAGCAGAGGGCAATCGTATATATGATGTATCAACTAAGGAGATGGCATTCAATATTGTGTATATGATGTAAAAACTAAGCATTACAATACAACATATGCATTATATGAGTAATATAACCCTGCCAAGTTTGAGCATACACCTCAGGGGGATAATAGGACTGGTCATCTGCCTCTGAATCCTCCTCTGAAGAGCTATCTGTAACCAGCAAGATATCTGCTTCAGCAGGTAGCATTGTCTGTTCTGAAGACCTTGTTTTCACCCCAGATTTCTCCAAGGCAAATTCAAATGGCTGATGCACAGGAAGAGTAGTTGAATATACAAACATTGTCGACAAAAGCAATGAGAAATACAAAAAAAGGACGACATGATATAATTCACATATATGACGCTTGCCTAAACAGCATGGCATTGCATAATTCACATACATAATGCCTTGCAACAAGATAACATTTCATAATTCACATATATAATGTCTTGCAACAAGATGGCATTGCATAATTCACATATATGGTAATTAGACACTAAACAGGTGGCATTCACACAAAGCATGTCTAAACTAAGCAAATGACATAGCAATGCAAGATACCATACACACAATATGAACAACATAACCCTGCCAAGTTAGGGCATGCACCTCGGGGGGGGGGGATATGACTGGTCATCTGTCTCTGAATCCTCCTCCGAGGAGCTATCGGTTACCAGCAAGACATGCGCTTCGTCAGATAGCATTGTCTGCTCTAAAGACCTTGTTTCCACTCCAGATTTTTTCCATGACCATGCCAAATGGCTGATGCACGGGAAGAGTAATTGAATGTACTAAAATTGTTGACAAATTTAACACGTAATAAAAAAATGATGGCATGATATAATTCACATATAAGATGACTGGCTAACCAGGGTGGCATTGCAAAATTCACATATATGATGCCTGGCTAGACAAGATGGCATTGCATGATTCACATATACGATAAAGAAACTAAAAGATGGCATTGACACAAAGCATGTCTAAACTAAGTAGATGACATCTTTAATGTATACAGTAAGCAATGCAAGGCACCATATGCATGATATTACCAACATCAGCATGCCAAGTTAGAGCGAAGACCTCATGGGGTAAATAGGAGTGGTCCTCTCCTTCTGAATCCCCCTCATAACAGTTATCTTCCTCTTGATTACGACACGAAATGGGTGGAGGGGGGGCTGCCTTTGCGCCCACCATGGAATGACGTCTGCATGAAATTTTATTGCCATGCAAGGCTCGTCTCTTTTGCTCTACATGATCAGTTCCATTGTGTACAATAACTGGCATGCATAGGAATAAAACATAGTGAGATTATGTAAGGAGTGCATGCACAAATCCAGAGTGATGGTAGCAAACTATGGATAGACCCAAAACCAATGATAGCAGGCAGACAATAGCTTTAGTTAAAAAATACAGATAATGGCTCCTTTAATGTTTGTTTGCACCCAACATGAAACTCATAGTAGACACCGGAGATTAACCAGACAGTAGACAGATAGTACTGATTGCTGCCCCAATATGTACCCCACAACCATTTAAAAACTCAAGTTTCAGCATTAGTTTGGACCTGACTCGGAGTCTAATAGGTGAACACGACAATAATGTAGCATGTCATCATATAAGCGACGCATAATGTAAGCAGACACGGAAGAGTGCGACCTCTCTTACGGACCCTTGTAGTCCTCAAGGTCATCTGCTTAGTTGATAATGGTAATGCAGTTGCCGTGGCTGCTGGCGGTAGGGAAGAAGATCTGAGGCGGCGAAAGACAGTCTGGAGAGTGGCTCCCTGCTATGGTGAACCCTTCCGTCATTGGAGCAGCTGAGCTGGGGTGGAACACACCGCCGCAGGAGCAGGACAAACCACACAAGGTTTTCTTTGACATATATCTGTAACAGAAGTAATTGAGTAAGGGCTTGTTTGAATTTGAGGATTCTAACAATGCAGGGATAGGAAATAGACAGGAATAGGATAGGAATGCACGTGCAAAACAGAGAATTTAAAAACACAGGATTTCTGCAAATCTGGGTGTTTGATTCACAACAATTGGAAGATCACACGATGCAAAAATGCATGGTGAGATTAATTCAAACCACAAGAAAATGTACGGTTATAATTCTATTATGTTACTATCTCTTAGTCTTGTGCTTGATGAATAGGAATATGAAAAGGACGAGAAGTGGAAATTAGAATTCCTACGGTTTTTCTTTCAAGGAGACACTAAAGGAACAAATCCTACAGTTTTCCTTTGCTCCATTCCTTTGCACCAAATTCATGAAAAGTAGTATCATAGGAATCTTTCCAATTCCGATATTTTTCATTCACTTTTCCTTTCAAGCACTGGCGATTCTAGTAGGCAGGCTTGAGCAACGAAAATCCTACACTAAAAAAATGTTTTGTGCTACTTCTATTACTTTGGACCCAGGCCACTGCCATACTAGCTCAACTCCCAGGCCCATCGACAAATGCATAGCTCAAACGGCGCAGAGATAAATAATGATGGCGTTCAAGAGAGTCCATCACGGATAGCTAAGTTGCCTGGAACCTCACTGCTTGTCATATAGTAGGATAAAATAATCGTATTTCCCGTTACTACGAATGCTCAGTGGACAATATATATAACATGTAGAGTAAAAAAGAGATGCAACAAGTGTACAACCTCTTTGGCGAAGCCATGTCGATCTCAGCGTGATTGGGTTGGCCGGTGAGGATGCTCCGGCTGACTTGGCTGTCGGAGGAGGGGAAGAAGATCTTAGGCATCTGGTGATGGAGCCCGAGGTACTGCTCCGCTGTGATGGAGGGGTTCGTCGTTGGAGCAGCTCCGGTGAGTTGTACGACGCCGAGGCTGAAGCAGGACAAGAGAAACAACGAACAACGTTAACCTGAGTGGAATTCTAATAGCATCTCAAATACATGACGTAAAATACGTAACCACAAAGTGCTAGATGTAAAATACATCAGCCGCTCATCTCTGAACTTAGCTGTCGAAACTGAATTTAACTGTCGAAACTGAACTTAACTGTCGAAACTGAACTTAACTGTTGAAACTGAATTTTGCGGTCGAAACTGAATTTTGCTGTCGAAACTGAACGCACTAGCAAGGTGAGTCTACACGTCGGTCGACTGACTTTTTCATCTATGGTCAGTCCATTTTGCAGCTGTTGGATACGAAATCAAGGGCCTGTGGTTCATCTTCAACCTCCACCCCCTCAGCCAGCCAAACAGCAGCCCCCCGCCGCCCGCGGCCGACGGTGCGCCGCCCCGCCCACCCCAAAAACACTCCCCACCGCTGGTCCGCCGCTGCCCCGGCCATCCCTCTAGGCCCCCCGTGCCGAGCTTTTTCTCCGGTGATCCCCATGCCACCGCCCCGCCAACGCCCCGCCACTGCCGGTGACCACCGCCCCCATCCTGAACCCTAAGATAGATAGTGGGGTACCTCTCCGGCGAGCCCCCCTCCCCGCTGCGGCTGGTTCTTCCTTCACCCTGGCGGCATGGGGGTGAAGTGTAGCTAAATCGGAGTAGCATCGCAAGCAAGAGCAAGAGCGAGAGCAGCAGCGCGAGCAAGAGCAATAGCAAGAGCAGACCAGGCAGGGGACCGAGAGCAAGAGCAGAGCAGCAACGCGAGCGAGAGCTGAAGCAGCATCAGGTCCTACTGATGTGGATGTCGCCGCTGAGGGAGCGACACCGTGGAGGAAGTGGCCGGCGACGCTGTCGTGGATGGAGCCGCGCCGTGTCGGCTCGGGACCGAGCGCCGGCAGCACCGTGAGATCGAATCAAGAAGAAAATGCGGCGATTAGTGTACAACCTCTTTGGTGGCGCCGATTAGGCCGCAGCTTCATCCGAGGAAACGGTGATGATGATGCTCTTCCGGTGGTGCAGGTGAAGACGGCGGTGTGGGAATGGAGGTGGCGCGAAAGACGAGGGGAACGTCGGGGCAGCTCCTTGGAGGTGGAGGACGGTGTGGCTGAACCGGCGGGATGATGAGATCGATGACCGATCCTCATCCGGTACGGTGGATGAGGGACTTCGAGGTGTTGCTGTGGACGACGTCGTCGGGGAAGAGGCTCCAGCTGGGTGGCGGACGGAGCAGGGTGTGGGGTTTCGTCGCAGGTTTTCGCAGCCTCGGTGTACGAATGGGTGGGTGGATGGGATGGCAGTGGGGAATCATGGCTTAGAGACGCGCTTGTCCGAAATGTGGGGTAAGTTACGAAAGTACCCCCACCAATTTGAGGCGGTTCTTTCGGTTCAGGGGTACCACGAGCATTTCGCGTGTCGGGATTTCACAGGAGGTGGGAGTTTTCGCGCGCGTTGTAATTTCGGAATAGCAAGGCATGGGTTGAGATGGAGGGAGTTGTCGGAGCACAACGAGACAAAGATATATCTTAAATATTTCGGGCTAACAAGGCGCGGGTTGAAGAGGCGGGAGTTTTGCAGCACGATAGACAGAGACGCTAGCTTGAATTTTTGGCATAACAAGGCGCGGCTTGAAATTTCGGAAGAACAAGCTTAACGTGTACCCAAAAAAAGACAATTTGCACCTCAACACGCACAACACACACACACAAACACCATTTAGACTACAGTAAGGTACACGAGCATTGCATGCATGAGATTTGGCAACCAAATTATGAATAAATACCACATTATAGCATGCAAGATTTGAGTCATATATGCATGATGTAGATGTTCGTTTAATTCTTATAGTTCATTTCATTCAAAATCATCTAGTTTTTATAAGAAAGCTAATCTATTTTAAGATTCATGGAATTGTGCGTCGTAAGACATAAAGTAAAAACAAATAATGGCAAATCATGTAGAAAAACATTTGGGCAATTCTGATATGGAAGATTCTAGAACAAATAAGAAGTGCTTGTGTTTTGATGTTTGTGCATTATGCTTAAGTTCAACCATGGAGTCTTCTAGATTATACATGTGGCGAAATCTGGTGGAATCTAGATGATATCCAACGGCCATTAGTGCTCAAATTTTCCATCTTTGGACCATCGGATTCGCCTCATCCAACGACCATCTTTCAAACCCGCACATAATATAAAAAATATATAAAATATAATATATATAGGGGTATAGATATAGAAATGTGATGCAAAAGCCGCCCATCATCTCCAATTAGAATAGTGTATCCATGCACGGATGCGACATGGCCAAATGATGTCTGCCATCGGTATCTCAAATTCAAATCAGTCTGACCTTGTTCAATGTGTATACATTACAACATGCTCGTTTCCAAACCACACTGCGCAGATCTCCGTTATATTCATGCATGCATGGGTTTCAAACATTAGGATCTCTTATTCAAATATTTGAATTCAACTTTAAATTGATTGTTACCTCACCTATTCAGCTATTCTTTTACACCCACACAGTAGTCTTCTCTTTATAATTGTACCACTAACTTTCTCTCGTGCATGCATGCACACACACTACCAGTCGGCATTATCCATCGCACGCATGCAATCTTTTTCTTCAGGTCGGTCTCCCATGAAGGCACACACCAACACACATCCCCCTCTCCATCATATCGGGCATTCTTTATCTCTCACGCGTGCATGTGCAACGATCGATGTTCCTCTATATATGTGTGTATATAGCTAGGTCTTTCATAGTTTTCCACACAAACCGATCAATCGATATATCCAGTGAGGTCTCACCCTCTTTCCCACGTCCACATCGATCAATCTATACCTCTCTATATAGGATTAACATATATAGATAATACACCCACATTAATTATGTATCCAACGTCCCCCTCTCATCATCCATGCCTTCCGCTTCATCTCTCAGACGCGTGCACAATGGCGAAGACAGGGGGCAGTAAGGGCCCTGCCCCCTCCCCCCTAACATCACTATATATCAAGGCTAATATGAATGTGATCATTAGACAATTGCTGCTAAAAATGGTTTAAGTTCATGAATTGACCCTCCTTGTAAAGGATTAGCAATGCTTGGCCCCCTAGCTCATTTATTTTTCATGGCTCCGCCACTGCGCGCATCAGCGCACGTGTTCGCCCTCTCTCTCTAAATATCGATCTCGCACTTGTGCATTGCTTCATAGTCTCCCTCCACTCAGCCCCTCGCACCATCTTCTAGCCCCCCACCGGATTTTGCCACATGTACAATCTAGCAGACTCCATGGTTGAACTTAAGCATAATGCACAAACCTCAAAACAATAGTGGTTCCCTTTTGTTCTAGAATCTTCCGTATCATAACTTTCTAAACTTTTTTCTAGTTGAATTGCCATTATTTGTTTTTACTTTATGCTTTACAACGCACAATTCCATGAATCATAAAATAGATTAAGGGCTTCTTTGATTCAAAGGATTCTCAAAGGAATTTTGGAGGATTCTAATCATTAGGAATTTTTCCTATCTTGGTTGTTTGATTCGTAGGATTGTAAACCATAGGAATTTTTCCATATGATTCATTTGCACTAGATTTCATAGGAAACATCCCATCCACTCAAACCTCTTTGAAAGAATTCTATGTTTTTTCTATGCACAATCAAACACTTGTACAATCCTGTAGGATTAAAGACGACATTCCACTATAATCCCATGTTTTTCCTATTCCCGCGTTCTTACCTTTTTTTTATAAAAACTAATTGATTTTGAATGAGATGAACTATAAGAATTAAACGAAGGGCTACATCAGGCATATATGACTCATAGCTTACATGCTATAGTGTGGTATTTATTCATAATTTGGTTGCAAAATCTGATGCGTGCAATGCACGTGTACCTTACTAGTACTTCGAGTATGTGCAAAACACGTAAATTAGAGTACCAATGGCACGCTACACAGTGTTTCTCTTACAGTTCATGAAGCCACGTGGCACATGTGTAGGCATTGTCGCGACCTCCTTGCGTGGATTGATCACAGTGACGTGCTGCTGGTTCCAGAAAAATGTACTCATCCTCCCTGAGCCATACTGGCGGTACATGCACGAAGCGAAGATGTGCACGCACGCCATGCACGCACTCATTCCTCGCACGCACACGCGGGTACACGGGCGGACGCAATTTTGTACCAAGATCCACCCCATGTGATAATTTGACGCGTGTAAAGTCGTTTACTTCATTGATGGTCAATTAATACAGCGCATGCAAATTGAGTGGACGTGAGGGCGGAAGAAAGACACTATTACTCCACTACGCGCATGCGAGTAGTTAAATCGTAGGTTGCTAGTAGTACTTCCATTGGTCTCCTTCGTATTTTGTGCCAATTTTTGACAGTGACATAATATTTACGCATTTGAGCAGTGTAGTACTTGAAATTTATGTTCCGCTAAACTCACCGGGAGCCGTTTCGGGCCTCGAAACCAAAACCATCAATTAATCTTTACCTTGTTCCCATCACATTCGAAAGCCTGCTCACACCTACTAGTAGTACGTACCAAACCTGAATGTGTTCCCACTATGCAGGTATTAGTACTAGTGCTAGTACTTAGGTTATAAAAAGGGGAACTACCTAACCGAAAATCACTCTACCTTTCCTCCTCATAAGTGCTTCTTCTTCGTCTGTCGTTGCCATGGCCGGTGAGCAGAGCTCTAGGTCGAGAACTACTCGTAACAAGGGAGCAGCAACCAAGGCTACGGAAAAAAGAGGGCTCGCCGCCATGCAGAGACCTCGAAAGATCTCTCACGGGCAGGCGATGGCTCCCAGGAGCACCCTAGCCGTGGAGGCGAACATGCCGAGCCGGCGGAGCTGGAGTCGTTATCCCTCGACGGCATGCCCGATCAGCTCAATAAGCAGAAGGAGTTCATCCAAGGCTTGATGGAGTTGCTGAAGGTGAGCCTCGACGACATGCCCGCTGAGCTCAATCAGCAGGGGGAGTTGACCGCTGGCTTGGTGATGCTGCTGAAGAAGAGCATTGCCTCGGAGAAGAAGGCGACCGGCGAAATCCTGCGACTTCGGGAGGACAATGCGAAGCTCTTCCACGAGATCGACCTGTTGAAGGAGAAGAACGCCGGCTGGAAGAAGCTGCATGAGAATAGTAGTTCCTCGATGAAGATGCTGCAGGCCCTCGCCATGGAACAGAAGGAAGAGTTGGCGAAGCTCCGCATCGAGCACCCGGCTGCTGTCAAGGTACGTAATATGGCCGTGGAACAGATGATGAAGGCTCGCATCGAGAAATGCCGCGTCATGGACACAATGATGAAGATGGCGAAGGAGACGCGCAAGGAGATGGAGGTCGTGGAGGCAATGAAGAAGCAGTTACGACTCCGCGACGAATTAGATCATTTGGGGTGATAATCTTCCTTCTTCTTTTGCTCCTGTATTTCATCTTTTGCTTCGGGTGTTTCGCCGCACGTGTCACGTTCTCTGTGGGGCATGAATAGAACAATGTTTTTTTGAGGGAATGAATAGAACAATGCTAACAATGAGATGACTAGCAAATTAGATCATTTTTATCGCCATATGGCACTGGGCTGTCGTATTTCGTGCTCCTCCTCGATCATGTCGTCGGCGCATTTATACGAGCAGTCAAATCACAAGGCCCCGTCTTCCAGGAGTAATGAGCCGTCAAATCACAAAGGCCCTCGCCTCTCGTGAAACCGACCAAGCTAGACTGCCCCGCCCTCTAGCCTTTTAAAAAATGTATACTTTTGTACAGCAGTAGTATCGATGGATTGCGCCATGGAGCAAAACTTGAAATTAAAAAAAAGGTGGTACATATAGAGAGCGCTCGTCGCCAAATTATGCATATAGTACTATTAAAAAGGCTAGTCACTATAATGGTGTCTAGCACAACCCACCCTTCAAATAAAACTAAGAGGGTGCTTGGATACGTTTTAGTCCCATGACTAAAAGTAGTGGGACTAAAACATGCTAGCCTCACCCATGCTTGGATTCAAATACTAAAAAGGCTAAAATCAAGTTAATGAGCATTTATTATCCTCCAAACCCTCCAATCCAGAACTCGCCTGTGTTAAAGGAGAGGAGTTAAATGAGTAGAGACAGGACTAATCCACATTTTAGTAGGGGTACCCCTGACTAAAAATTTTTAGTCTCAAGACTAGTTTTAGCCCCTCTTTAGTGAGGGGTGCTTGGAACTTTAGCCTCTTAAATAGACTATTTTTAGTCAGACTAAAATAAGTCCCTTGGATCCAATCACCCTCTAAGCATCCTGGAATTCTTTGACAAAACTAAGCACCCCGAAATTCTTTGACAACTAAATTGCTGGCTATATGATGTTGGCCATATATATTGTACGTATATAATGTGAAGAAACGAGTGGTAGTACTATACCAACTAAAAGATGAAATGTAAGAAATACTAGTATGTACGTACTAAAGAGTTAAAGTAACAAGAAGAAACATAACATAGTTCTGCTGGGGGCTCAGCACAACACACCCCTCAAATTAAATTAAGCACGCCTGAAATTAAACTTTGCAACTATTCTGGTAGACACTGCATTAGAACCACCATGAGCAACGGCACTGCCACCTTACTCGGAGTCCTCGTCCACGTCCTTGACTTCGTCCTTGTCCCTGTTCCTCTTGGCTGATACTTCTTTGCTTGAACCGCACACTTGGCTGTTGCTCTTCATCCAACCCTTGTAGATATTGAAGCAAAGGTAGCCATCCATTGCAGCATAGTGGATGTGGTCTATATCTAGTAAATTCTTCTGCCATGCATGATGATGAAACGTGTAATGAGGTTTCTCCAGTTTACCGTATGAAGGATGAACCATGGCTCCTGCCAGGGTCAGCATTGAAGGCTGACGAGAGGACACCAGCCGATTCTTCTGGAGGTCGAAGGTGTTGCCTACAACGAGGCCTATCCGATGCAGGACTTCTTTGTCGTTACCAAAGTCTATAGTAACGAATTTTACTAGGTTGCTCTCGAGGAAGTCCTTAAAATCCTGGCACTCAACGTCGGCATGGCATATGTGGTAGACCAAGCATAAGTCATGCACGCAAACCTGGATCACGGCGGGCTTCTTCCTCTCTTCATCCTTTAGATCCTTCTATCGTCCCATGACTGTGGTGTACTCAACATCTAGCCCAGCGACCCACTCATCATCTGAGTCTTCGAACATGCGTCTGAAGCGAGAAAGGCATCCTTTCACCGTCGTGGAAGAACGGGTGTAGATGACGTCGAACTCATCGCCGGTGATGGTTCTAACCTTGTACTCACCGCCGATCGTGGAGATTTGGGACGCCATGGATTTGGGAGGAGGGTTAGGATTAGTGGAACTGCCGTAATGTGAATGGACAGGACGACTAGGAGCGAACCGCCGTAGTATTGAAGGACGTGCGAGGACGAGTAGGAGCAAACTGCCAGCATGCGAATGGCAGGGTAGTGGCTTTCCATTCTCCCATGATACGGGCTTCCGAGAGCCCTTGGATCTGAGATCGAACGGTTGCATGGTGTGATTCTAGACCTATGGGTGAATATCCTATCTTGGAGGGTTATTCTGCAAATTTTTAGCAACTTAGCATGCGACCGTTTGATCTCAGATCCAAGGGCTGCCAGCAGCCCGTATCATGGTCGCGCCTACCACGACCGTCGCGTCGCTTGCGCGGTCGCGCCCTTGGAGATTTAACAGGGTGCGTTAGGCTATCTGATGTGGGCATGTCATACATAGTCATCACTTAGTCACTCATACTACAACAAGGTTGGCTATAAGTGTATTTTTTTACTCCTCTCTATCTCTTTCTTCATACTCAAGGAAGAAACGGTGCTAAGCGCGTGTATTTATTGCATTTGCCAAGGAGTGACCTCTTCCAATGAAATGGTGTTGCTAAGTTTGCTTCATTTAATTAGCTATAGACTCAAATTGTCTTTTCACCTAGATACACGCGCTTAGCACCATTTCTTCCTTGGGTCACCAAACTAGTCTCTCTCTTCTTGATTAACTTGCCACATTAGACTTTATGCTTATGTGGCAAGCTTAAGCACCTGTAGGAGCAAGTAAAAGTAAGTATGTCGGGGGTTGGGTGCGACATATGCCAAAGGATGGCTTATCATGGTGGGGGCGAGTAGAACGTCGTCGGTGCCTGGAAACGGGATGAGGCGTAGACATGCACGCCAGCGAATCTTACCCAGCTTCAGGGCTCTCCAGGGAGATAATACCCCTACTGCTGCTCTACGGGGTCTCCGCATGATCACTATGGCAAAGTGTTTACACGATTGCTCCTTGAGCTGTTTCCTGGAGGTAGGAGAGGGCAAGGCTAGCTCTCTCCCTCCTATATGATCTGGTCTAAAGCTAATGGATTCCAACCCTTTGCATGGGTGCCCTGGGGGTTTATATAGGCCTACCCCCCAGGGGTACAATGGTAATCCGGCTGGACGTGGGCCTAGCCGTCAGTGCCTCCGGCGTCTGTCTTCTCCGCCGACTGGTGGGCCCCGCCGACCGGCTAGGTACGGAGCCGACAGGCCACGTCTGCCATGGGCGGGTCTAGCCGGCTGCTGATTACTATAGTCGTGCTTCTAATGACGCGAGCTTCGTCATGGAGTCGTGGCAACAGCCCCGCCGCCTGGCGGGCGATCACTATTGCCACTCTCCATCACATCTGGTTAATGGCGCATGGGCCCCGGGGGAGGAGCCGGCCGACTCTCGGGGGCCGACTCCCGACGGGTCCGACTTGTGGCGCACCTGCCGTCTTCTGGGATCCCGCTGGCCGGTGGGACCCGCCGCCCAAAGGTCGTACAAACAAGCCATCGTGGGTGCAGGATTTGGTCCACCGGTACTGATGTCAGGGCCAGCATGGCAATAGTGCCACGCCGCACGGAGATCTCCATGGGTACGGCGTACTGTGACCATGCTTGCCTTTGGAAAGGGGTGGGAGCAGTCTTCACTGTAGCCACTCCCCTGTCCTGTCCCTCTTGATGAGGACATGGGGTTTTGCTGGAGTCATGGGCCGACTCCCCAAGGCCGGCTTCTCTGGAAGTCGCTAGTCAGGAGTCGGCTTATCCTGAAGTCGTCCCCGGGACTCGGCCGCGAGTGGGCAGTCGGTCGCCTTGCCGCCGACTTCTCAGAAGGCGGCTCTTCGTCCTGGGGTCTTGAGGGGCGCAGCCTGCCCCGATGTCTCAAAAGGTTCTGGGGCTCGGGTTAGCCTACCCGTGGCCCATTACTCCGACAAAGTACAATAGTGCGCTTTACATCGCATTTTTGCATATGTGGAGGAAAGAGAGGCAAGGAAAAAGTGGAGAAGTGGGCTCTCATGCAAGAGCCAGCCTCTACTACACGGTGGAGCATTGGGAGAGGCACCTGTATGGAGGTGGTCAGGAATCTAGGAGACTCACGCCAGTCGTAGCGCCGCAGTTAAAATGATAATGGCAAGTCAAATCACGGGGCCCCACCTATCCAGCAGTAACTCGCTGTCAAATCACACAGCCCTACGTTTGCAGCAGCCTACTCCCTCGTCTTCTCGTGTCTCTGTCGAACCAACTAGGCAGAACTGCCCCGCCGCCTATCGCGTAGGAAAAGCCCCGCCCTTGACTTTTAAATAGTATACAGTATACTAATTTTGTATCCATGGATTGCGCCCGCGCCATGGAACAAAGCGTCTAGAAAACGGAGGAGAGGCAGTGGTCTTGCAATAGAGAAGAGGGAGAGGCGAGACGGTGGTTTTGGAATGGAGATGATGGAGAGGAGAGGAGGTGGTTTTGCAATGGAGAAGAGGGAGAGGAGCGTGCGGCAGCGATTTAGGATTGGACGAGAGGGTCGGCGCGCTCTGACTTGATCAAAATCAAAATAAATTTACCCTTCAATTAAGAAAGCGACCCACATTACCTAGTCCCCCTTTTATTCTGGGTCATAATTGACCATGATTTTCGCACATAAAATATATGTTATACGTTGTATACAAGGCCACTATCAAAATTACAATTTGCAACTATACAAGGCCACTAACATTAATCGAGGCAAAATTGATGGCGTTTGCCTCGTACTAGCACCCGAGGACATTAATATCCCTTGTGTGCATGCGGGAGAGAGAAGGTTAGCTTGCATTTCCAACATTAATCAACCAATGAGGAGTAAGAGGGTTGGCTTGTTGTGCTTGGGAGAGAAAAACCACATTAATTAACACGACAATCAAGGTGACAAGCTAGCTTGCAACATTGACTTAAACATAGCATTGATTTTTACCTTGGTACCTGTAATATGAGTTCGTGGCCTTGTATACAAAAATGGAGGGAGTATAATTTGAAAGTACATTCAGATACGAACCAACTGATACAATTTTTGGTGACATGCATTCACATTTTGCTTGTCAAATACAGTACGTGGTCAAACTTTGACCCAAAATACACGAAACAACAAAAAAATACTTCCAAGACCAGTGCCGCTCTTCCGCTCTTCTCCTCTTAAACCACCGCCGCTCCTCTCCTGTTCCAATCTAAATGCAGCGCCGCTCCTCTCCTCTTCCATTTCAAAACCACCGCCCCTCCTCTCCTGTTCCAGTCCAAAACCAGCATCGCTCCTCTCCCGTTCTAATCCAAAACCAGCGCTGCTCCTCTCCTCTTCCATCCAAAAACCAACGCCGGCGAGTGAAGGTGTTGTGGAGAAGTAGATTGATGGAGGAGTACAACCGATACGTGAGGATCGTAGATGGCGACCCTGTGAAGCTAGCTAGGATGTTGGAGATACAGTCTTGGTTTGACAACAAGTACCAACTAGCGGCGATGGCGACATCCATGGCCAAATATCTGTAACAGAGCGAAAAGGCGGCGATACTCCCGGAGGGAGTCGCGTCGGAGTACATAGAGCTTCTCCTCTGGGCCATGGAGCAAACAGATTCACCGAATCCGATCGTGAGGGAGCGGTGGTGGGAGTATCGATCCCAGATGAAGCATCCACCAGAGATTGAAGGATCGAGCATCTACAGGGTGCCGTTTGTGAGGGTGTCCTGCCAGAGCAAGCCGGTGGAGTCTTCGTCAACCGAACCCAACTGCAAGAGGAGAAAAGCAGTTGGCCCAACGACGCTTCCCCGCCATCGTCTCCCTCGCCGTTCACATCGTCTCATGGGGCGGCTGTCTGCCACCGAGGAATAGGAGGGGGCTGCCCCCCAGCCCAATAGTCGGGCAGGTTGTGAATTGTCAGGAGGAGCTTAGGGTTGTCAGTATTTGCAGGTGGTGAATTGTGTTTTGTGTTGTGTATTTTGAGAGTACTTTCAGATATGAATGTCTTTTGAATTTCAGAATTGTAGTATTGAGCATATGAAGTATTTTATAAATTCTAGATATCTATTTTTAGCACTTAAAAAAATGTAGTTTCATAGGAGTATAAAAGTGCAGACAATGTGATTCTTAGAGAAGAAATAGCAAGTTTTAGTTTCAGATAAGAAACTGCAAGTTCAGTTTCAGATAAGAAACTGCAACTTTCACAGGCAGAGCATTTATATTAACACGGCCTTTTCAAATAGGGTCAACATCATGTTGGAAGTTTTATTCATGGTCGAAAATGGAACTACCAGCCAGTTAACATCATGCTGATCAACATTCATGCATAGCACATCTTCAAATGATGCACAGTCAAAATGCCCACACAATGTCGAGTGTGCGAAACACAGAGAAAACGAGGGACGAAGTTTTGGCAAGTGTTGGACGTGGTTTTGGGCTGCCCCGTCTAGGCTTTCATTTTTAACATGCGTAGCCCACATCCTCAGATGGGAGGTCCATAGGCTTGTTTGTATTTTCTTAGGGCCGTCATGTATCGACCGGCCTATGGACCTCCCATCCGAGGTTTTATTTTTGGCAGCCCAATTTATGTATTTTTTTGAAGAAAACGTAGAGGTCTGTTCTATTTTTCTATATAAGAATAGGAACGCCAGGTCCAACTTATGTTTCCCTTCTAACTATATTATATATATTTAAATTATTTTATATGTTGACTGTTTAGTTCACATAATTGGCAAATAGATGACCGCTCTCACGATCCACTTCGCCCCCGCCACCACCTCCACCCTCGCCGCCGCCCCCGCCACTACCTCCACCCTCGCCGCCGCCATAGATCTCACCGCCACCCCTCGCCTCCTGACTCCGGGCACGCCTGCCCCCCTCAGCAAGTCCGCTCGCGCGCCCCATGGAGTCACCGTCCATATCCACGGGGAAATGGATGGAAGACAGGCAGATGTACAAGATGCATCTCCCACATGTCTACAAAGCCTTCCCGCGGATGCTCCAGCCGCTTGACTCCATCGCGTGGGTGGTGCTGCGGGAGACTCGAGGGAGGAGATGGAGGGAGCGGGCGATGCGGATCCGCGACGACGCTCTCTCCTGGACCCAGTGCACGCATGAATGGAGGGAAGCAGAGGAGGAAGCTGCGAGGGAGGAAGCCAAGGAGGGACAGAATCCGTTCTCTCACTCGCACAGGTATGCTCGGATGTGCAAGGATCATGTGGATTGGGAGCCGCTGAATCTAGCCCCGCGGATCTACTTCGAAGGAGATTTCTCAGAGAAGCACAGGATGCCCCACCCCAGTGAGCCACCGATTGCGTTCAGTCGATGGGAGAAAGGAGAAGTGAATTCAGGAGATCCACGCTGTGCTGCGAGATGGGAATGCTTGACTGGACTCCTTCCCACCAGCACGCCACCGGAGCCGGAGCAGGTGGATCCCCTACCTTACCTCTCCCCCAAACCCGCAGAAGATTGAAATTAGGCTTGCAAAATGCTTCAATTGAGATGTCTGGTGGTTATTTCTGCTTCCTGAGAGACAACATCTGGCTGGAGGATGAGAAGGAACCAGGAACTCCGATGAATTTCCCCTATCACAATGGGGGGAGCACCAGTTGGGCAGTGGTACGGCCCACCTCCGCCCCAAATGGGGCACAATCTGGGCAGGCTCCTGTAATTGCCCAAGATCAATCTGCTGGTGGTTCTGACTCTCAGATTAGTGGGAAATCTCAAGGCAAGAATCAGCAAAAGAAGAGATAAGACATCTGAAAGGATTGATATGGTTGACTAGAGGAGGGGTGAATAGGCAACTAACAATTTTTATCTTTTCTTTAACAATTTAAACTTTGCATCAAAGTAGGTTGTCTAGATATGCAACTAGGTGAGCAACCTATATGATGCAACAAGGATAGAAACACAAGCAAGCAAATAATATGAAACAAATAAGCTTGCACAAGTAAAGGCACGAGATAACCAAGGGTGGAGACGGTGGAGACGAGGATGTGTTGCCGAAGTTCCTTCCCTTTGAGAGGAAGTACATCTCCGTTGGAACGGTGTGGAGGCACAATGCTCCCCAAGAAGCCACTAGGGCCACCGTATTCTCCTCACGCCCTCACACAATGCGAGATGCCGTGATTCCACTATTGGTGCCCTTGGAGGCGGCTACCGAACCTTTACAAACAAGGTTGGGGCAATCTCCACAACTCAATTGGAGGCTCCCAACAACACCACGAAGCTTCACCACAATGGACTATGGATTCACGGTGACCTCAACCGTCTAGGATGCTCAAACACCCAAGAGTAACAAGATCCGCAAGGGATTAGTGGGGGAAATCAAATATCTCTTGGTGGAAGTGTGGATCGAGGCCTTCTCAACCACTCCCGAGCAAATCAACAAGTTTGATTGGCTAGGGAGTGAGATCGGGCGAAAATGGAGCTTAGAGCAATAATGGAGCTTGGGGTGGAAGAGGTAGGTCAACGGGGAAGAAGGAGACCCCTTATATAGTGTAGGACAAAGATCCAACCGTTACCCACCAACCAGCCCGCGGCCAGCGGTACTACCGCGCCTAGCCAGCGGTACTACCGCAGGGTCGCGCGGTACGACTGCTTGCAACCAAGCGGTACTACCGCACAGCAGTGTGCTACTACCGTACAGACCCACCGTACTGCCGCAACCCCAGCGACAGTAAAGATAAAACAGACGCGCAGGAACTGGGGGGCGGTACTTCCGCAGGCGCGGTACTACCGCGCCCCCATGCGGTACTACCGCAAGGCAGAAAACCCCTAGCCAGGGGGGAGGAAACTTCCGTGCCTACTTCCACAAAGAAACGAAAGTATCAAAAACCCGACACAGTAGTACTGCCAAGGGGTGGTACTACTGCCTGACTGCGTAGCGCGGTACTACCGCGCGGCGAAAGCGGTACTACCGTGGTAGGTGCGGATGTAAAAAATTACATCCGCCCCTACTACCACGAAGGGGCGGCACTAGCCTGGTGGGCAGCGGTAGTGTGGCTCCAGGGGAGCGGTACTACCGTGGGCACCTGCGGTACTACCGCGCCACCGCGCGGTACTACCGCGGATGCCTACGGTACTACCGCTTTCCTGGGAGCAGTACTACCGTGACCAACCATAGCAGCCAGACAAGGGGCGGTACTTCCGCAGGCGCGATACTACCGCGCCCCCATGCAGTACTACCGCAAGGCAGAAAAACCCTAGCCAGGGAGGAGGAAACTTCCGTGCCTACTTCCGCAAAGAAACGGAAGTAGCAAAAACCCGACACAGTAGTACTGCCGAGGGGCGGTACTACTTCCTGACTGCATAGCGCGGTACTAGCGTGCGGAGAAAGCGGTACTACCACGGTAGGTGCGGATGTAAAAAATTACATCCGCCCCTACTACC
The DNA here is from genome assembly GCF_003073215.2 of Triticum urartu. Lineage (NCBI taxonomy): Eukaryota > Viridiplantae > Streptophyta > Magnoliopsida > Poales > Poaceae > Triticum > Triticum urartu. The sequence goes on from NC_053023.1 coordinate 564,202,591, forward strand.
GCGAAGGGGCGGCACTAGCCTGGTGGGCAGCGGTAGTGCGGCTCCAGGGGAGCGGTACTACCATGGGCACCTGCGGTACTACCGCGCCACCGCACGGTACTACCACGGATGCCTATGATACTACCGCTTTCCTGGGAGCAGTACTACCGCGACCAACCACAGGAGCCAGACAAGGGAGGCAAGAAAACGGAGGAAGCTCCAAGGGAAAAGGAGGGGACAAGAAGGAGCCGTGTACGTGATGATTCGACCCAAACCTTTCCAATGCGTACCCCCTCTTAATAGTACGGCTTTCCTACGACTCAAATCCACCAAAAAGAAACGTAGAAAAGACGCCGTCTTCAGCAGTCTTCGAGGGGCACCCAACTGTCTTGTGCCTAGCAAAGAAGTGTCTGGAATACTCAAGGCACACGATTAGTCCGCAAATGCGTTTGTCATCAATCACCAAAAGACTTAGGGATAAATATGCCCTTACAACATCCAGAAAACTGCTCCTGCCCCTGCCCCTGCTTCGGGCCTGATGGCATACTCTGAGGTGATCTGCTACAACTGTGGGGAACCAGGGCATCATTTGGATAAATGTGTCAAGCCCAAGAGTTGTTTTATCTGCAAAATGGTTACCCATAAAGTTGAGAATTGCCCTGTCAGAAGGAAAACCCACAGTTCTGCTAGATATGTTGGAAGTGCTGCTCCAGGATTATGTCCACCATTGACAGAATTTTCTGTGACACAGAATTAGATAGTTTTTCCCCTTTCTAGTTGTAGAGCTCTGCTCAGATGTGGTAGTGACCACACTCCTTTGCTCTGGGACTCTGGTCTTAACCAAACTCCAAAGAGCAATAGTTTTAAATTTGAAAAGTGGTGGTTGCTTAGAGAAGATTTTACGGAGCTAGTCAGGAAATTCTGGAATGAGCCTACTGGGAGCAGCTGCCCCCTAGAAAATTGGCAGATCAAAATCAGGAGATTTAGAAGAACTACCAAAGGGTGGAACTCCAATGAGGAAGCTAATCTTAGAAGATACAAAAGGCTTCTCCTCCTTGAGTTTGATTCTCTAGATATTAAGGCAGAAACCACTGACCTCTCTGAGGTTGAGACTAATAGATTAAACTTTGTCCATGGAGAGCTCAAGAAAATTTGGCTTCAAGAAGAAATCAAAGCCAAACAAAGGTCTAGAGATAGGAACATTAAGGAGGGTGATAGAAATACTGCTTACTTCCATGCAGTAGCTAACCAGAGGAGGAGGAAAACCCTCATTCACTCCCTTGATGGCCCTAATGGCCCTGTTACTGAGGTAGATGAGATGCTGAAAGTGGCTAGTGACTTCTACAAAGACCTGTTTAAGAAAGAAAACCCTTCTGGGTTCTCTCTACAAAACAACTTTTTCTCTGCTTCTGAAAAAGTCTCTCCTGCTGAAAATGAGCTGCTAGAAGCCCCTTTTTAGAGACAGAGGTGAAGGAAGCCATTTTTAGCTCTTATCCTGATGGGGCTCCTGGTCCTGATGGGATTCCCTTCTTGTTTTACCAGCATTTTTGGGACTTGGTGAAAAATGATCTCTTAGATCTTTTCCAAGTCTTTCATAGAGGAGAGTTGGATCCAGCAACTTACTCATGGGGGGTCTGTTGGGGTCAAGTTAAATAACTGTGAAAGTGATATTTTTTTTGCTTGCTGGTAAAGGCCTTAGGCAAGGTGACTCCATCTCCCTGCTTTTGTTTAATTTAGTAGTGGACGTTCTTACTAAAATGCTGAGCAAAGCTACTAATAATAGTCTGATTGCAGGGCTCTGTCCTGAGGTCTGCCCTGGTGGCAACATCTGCCTTCAATATGCAGATGATACCATCCTTTTCTTAGACAATGACTCCACACATGCTAGCAATATGAAAACTGTTCTAACTTGGTTTGAACAAGTCACAGGCATGCGAATCAACTACTCTAAAAGTGAACTCATCCCTGTCAATATGGATGATCGGGAGTTAGCTGACTTCCTCTCTATTCTAGTCTGTAATAAAGGTAACTTCCCCATTAAGTACCTAGGTATCCCTCTCCACTATGATAAACTGAGGAGAGAGGATATCCAACCCCTTCTGGATAAAATCATTAAAAGGATTGCTGGGTGGAGGGGAAAACTTCTCTCTTACAGAGGTAGATTGATCCTCATACAAGCTTGTTTGGCTAGCATTCCAGTGTATCTCCTCTCCTTCTTCAAGTTCCCTAAATGGGCAGTGAACCTCATCAATTCTCAGATGTCTCATTGCTTGTGAAATGATTTTGAGGGAAATAGGAAGCTACACCTTGCTAATTGGGCCCTAGTCTTTATGAAAAAAGATTTTGGAGGCCTAGGCATACCTAACCTCCAAGAAATTAACATCTGTCTTCTAGGGTCTTGGATTAAAAGATTCTATGAGGAAGACCTGAAACCCTGGAAGCTTCTTATTGCCCATAAATACCTAGGAAATAAACCTAATATTTTTGTCCCTTCCTCCAACCCTAAGACCTCTAAATTTTGGAAAGGATTAAAATCTATTATGCATGCTGTGAAATTTGGCTACAGATGGAACATAGGGGATGGGAGCAGAACCAGGTTCTGGGAAGATACTTGGTTTGGCACATCCCCCCTAGCAGTCCAATTTTGGCCTATTTACTTTGTCCGCAATGAGCTTAACAGTGTCAATGAAGTTTGGGACGGTCAATGCCTAAAACTCTCTTTTAGAAGGAACTTTAGTGATAGTCTCATGGAACAATGGTTCCAGTTGGAGGAAATTGCCAAAAGCATTACCTTTACTGCCGAGCCGAATGCCCTGATTTGGCAGCTGGACAATAAGGGGAAGTATTCCTCCAACTCCCTCTATCATGTTATCAACTTTAGAGGGGTTCAACCCATGTTTATCCCTACTTTCTGGAAATTGAGAGTTCCCCCTAAAATTCATGTATTTCTCTGGCTTCTCTCCAAAAAAATTGATGACTAGGGATAACCTTAGGAAGAGACACATCATCAAACCCCTTGATTGTGTTTACTGCTTGGAACAAGAGTCTTGTTCTCACCTATTTTTTGAATGTATAGTTGCTAAACATATCTGGGCCCACATTGAGGAATATTTCTCTAGTCAGATTGGCTCATCCTTCGAATCTGTCGCCAGATTCTGGATTGCTACCAAAAAGTGCTCAGTTTTAAACACTGTTAGCTCAGCTGTCTTGGTGCCTCTGGAAATATAGAAATGCTATGATTTTCAGTAACACCTTCTGGATTTCCATTCCGCAGGTCTTGAGGTTGATCAGGAACATGGTGAGGAACTGGGCGATTCTCTCCTCCGGATCGGACAAGGACAAGTTGATGAGCTTCATGGAAACCCTAACAAGATACCTCCAGAAACCATTGGCGATCACTTGTGGCTAAACAAGGCTCGACCTGCTCTAGGGCTGGACCCGTGGGCTCGTCTCAAGATCTCTGATGAAGATGATGGGCACCTGGCGCCGAAAAAGAGGGACATCCACCATGCTACGCCTTCCAGCCTGGTGTCTCCGCTTGCTTACTGGTCGCCGCAGGCTGACACGGCCCCTCGGCTGAAGACCATGAAGGCTTCGCTGGACCCTCCTTGTGTCATTTGAGTGCTCTATCCGCTCTGCCTTTGGCACCGCTCGGGTGATTTGTGTTATTCAGAGAACTTGTTCATCCACCCCCCTAGTTTGTAACTTTTCTACCTTTGCTTTCGAACTGCTCTTTGAGCTGCTGTATCAGAATATGTTGTGGTTTCGTTCTCAGTAATGGAACCGGGGAGATGCTCCCTGTTTTTCTAAAAAAATATTTTATATGTTATTATATAAAGCTTGGTAAGAATGTAAATTTAAGGACGAATATAATAATATCACTTATTATTTAAATATATTTATAAAAAAATGCTCAGACCCTTTTTATTTTTTGATAACATTGCTAGCCCAACCCAACATTATAATTAGAATCAGTCCAGCAAAATCGTGTATTTCGAGAAAGTGCAAATGGGCTGTAATTTTTTAGGAAATAAAATAAATGGGCCGCACGGACGCTACATTATTTGTTCACCCAGCCCAGCTAATGGCTGTAATTCAAAAAAAAGATCAAATTGACTATAAATTCTACCGCGCAAAAAAAGACTGTAAATTCTGAAAAAATGGGTTGAATACGTGCCACATTTTTGGAGGCTGAAATGTGGGCCAATTGGTCGAAGCCAATGCAAGTCGTTGTCAATTTAGTCAACAAATGATTCTGACATGTTAGCCGTTGGATTTACATCCAACGACCGACATCCATCTTCAATCTCTCATCTTCTTCCTCCAGCGCCGCCGGAACCACCCCCCGCCTCCTGCTGCTAGCAGCTCTGCTTAGCACTTCACCATTCGCCAGGCCATCCCTCCACCCCTCCACACCTCCTGTTCTTCTCCACCGACTGCCGAACCACACCGCACTAGAACCAGTTAACCCTCGTACACCTCTCTGTCTGTGACTCTACTCCCGCGTCTTCCCATCTCCGGCTCGTTGCTGTCCGGGGCCTCGCCATCGTCCACCACCTTGGATGCGCTCGGCGCGGCGTGGTCAACATGGTCAACGAACGACACCATCGGAAGTAGCTGTGCATGGAGAGGTTGACAGCTGGGTCCACGGCTGCACACAAGGAAATGCCTCCTTATTACGCACAAAATAATGATTCCTCCACATGACATCTGGGACCCACCAGAAGGGCCTCTGTATTTCGCGAAATAAAGTGCCCCCCGCTGACATGTCAGACCCACCAGCTATCTTCGCACGCAAGGAAGTGCCTCCTTATTACGCACAAAAAAATGAATATTCCCCCTGCCAGCTGGAACCCAGCATAGTGGGAGGCTGACTTGTGGGCCTACCAAGTTGACGGGGACGGAGGGCTTTGTCAACTTACTCAATATGAACGATTCTAGCTCCTGTTACTGTACGATGTTCATCCAACGGCCGTAGTGCTTCTTCAACCTCTGGTCTTCTTGCTCCAGCCGCCCAAACCAGCGCCGGTCGTGCCACGTGCTCCTGCCTCCCGTGGCCGGCTGTGATGCCGCAGAGGCCTCACCGCCCCCTACTCCTCCCACCGCTGGCCAGGCCATCCCTCTACTCACCCACACCCCCTGTTATTCTACGGCGACAACAGCCTCACACCGCAGCCGAACCAGTGAACCCTCGTACTCCTCTTCGGGTGGGCATCCACTGCTGCGTCTTCCCCGGCTCCGAGTCGTCCCCTTCCTAGTCCTCGCCGTCGTCCACCGCCCTGGTGCTCTCGGCGCGACGTGGTCAATGTGGCCAACGACCGACTTCCTTCAGAAGAGTACTGTACGTGCAGAGGCTGACAGTTGGGTCCACGGCAGCCGCAAGGAAGTGCCTCCTTATTACGCGGAAAATAATTATTCCTCCACCTGATAGCGGGGACCCACCGGACAGGCCACCAGTATTTTGTGAAAAAGATCGTTTCCCCCTGACTGCTGGGACGCACCGGACGGGCCACTGTATTTCGCGAAAAAAACGTTCCCCCCGCTGTCAGCTCGGACCCACCGGAAGTGCCTCCTTATTACGCACAAAAAATGAATACTCCCCCGCCCCTACTATTCCCACCGCTGGCCAGGCCCTGCGGCGATGGCAGCCTCACACCACAGCTAAACCAGTGAACCCTCGTAGTCCTCTCCGCGCGGGCTTCCACTGCCGCGTCGTCCCCTTCCTAGGCCTCGCCATCGTCCACCGCCATGGTGCTCTCCGCGCGGCATGGTCAACGTGGTCAAGAAATGACTTCCATCGGAAGAGTACTGTACGTTGAGAGGCTGACAGCTGGGTCCACGGCCACAGCCCAGTTTTTTGTGATTTGCCAAGTAAGTCGCTTTGTCAAGTCTGTTGGGCTGCAAATCTTTCAAGACGAGGAGAGCTTTCATTCGGCTGGCCGAGAAAATTGCCGATCAGTAATGAACAATGGGTTGTACATTTTTAAAACACATCAAACTGGCAATTAGTTTCAAATATCTTTTTTTCATTTCAAGATTTTAAATTACATTAATTTTTATGCATGGAGAATTTGTTGGATTTTATATTGATATACATTTATTTTTTAAATCAGTTTGAATGTGAGTCGAAATTTCGGGATTAAAAACAGTTCGGACCGCACCAAAATATGAAAAATTCGTATAATTTTTTAACCGGCAATGTGAGTCGAAATTTCGTATAATGTCAAGAAATGCCTATGAATTATTCACTTGTTATTGAACCATTTGATGTTTGGGGCTTTGATTATATGGACCTTTGCCTGCCTCTAATGGATACACACATATTTTAGTTGTTGTTGATTACGTTACTAAGTGGGTAGAAGTTATTCCAACTAGTAGTGCTGATCATAAAACTTCTATTAAAATGCTTAAAGAAGTTATTTTTCCGAGGTTTGGAGTCCCTAGATATTTAATGACTGATGGTGGTTCACATTTTATTCATGGTGCTTTCCATAAAATGCTTGCTAAATATGACGTCAATCATAAAATTGCATCTCCGTATCACCCACAGTCTAGTGGTCAAGTAGAATTGAGTAATAGAGAACTCAAATTAATTTTGCAAATGACTGTCAATAGGTCTAGAAAGAATTGGTCCAAGAAACTTGATGATGCATTATGGGCCTATAGAACTGCATATAAAAATCCTATGGGTATGTCTCCGTATAAAATGGTATATGGAAAAGCATGTCACTTACCTCTTGAACTAGAACACAAGGCATATTGGGCTATTAAAGAGCTCAAATGTGATTTTAAACTTGTCGGTGAAAAGAGGTTATTTGATATTAGCCAGGGGAGTATTCATTTTTTATGCATAATAAGGAGGCACTTCCGGTGGCCAGGCCCTACGGCGGCGGCAGTCTCACATCGCAGCCGAACCAGTGAACCCTCGTAGTCCTCTCTGCGCGGGCTTCCACTGCCGCGTCGTCCGCTTCCTAGGCCTCGCCGTCGTCCACCGCCGTGGTGCTCTCCGCGCGGCGTGGTCAACGTGGTCAAGGAACGACTTCCATCGGAAGAGTACTGTACGTGGAGAGGCTGACAGCTGGGTCCACGGCGACAGCCCAGTTTTTTTGTGATTTGCCAAGTAAGTCGCTTTGTCAGGCCTGTTGGGCTGCAAATCTTTCAAGACGAGGAGAGCTTTCATTCGGCTGGCCGAGAAAATGGCCCATCAGTAATGAGCAATGGGTTGTACATTTTTAAAACACATCAAACCGGCAATTAGTTTCAAATATCTTTTTTTTCATTTCAAGATTTTAAATTACATTAATTTTTATGCGTGGAGAATTTGTTGGATTTTATATTGATATACATTTATTTTTAAAATCAGTTTGAATGTGAGTCAAAATTTCGGGATTAAAAACAGTTCGGACCGCACTGAAATATGCAAAATTTCGTATAATTTTTTAACCGTTGCCACAATATGGGCTGCAATGCTAACAAAAAGAATATGGGCTCCAAAAAAACCTTAAGAATTAGCAATGGGCTGTAAATTATTAGAAATAATGGCAGATGGGTTGTATGTTGTTTTCCACAGATTTGAGGCTTTCCTAAAAAAGGTTGACGCACAAGCACTGACTGTTGGATGTCCATCCAACGGCCATCGTGCTTCTTCAATCTCTGCTTTTCCTGCTCCAGCCGCTCAAACAAGCGTCGGCGGGACTGCCTGCTCCCTCCTCCTCGCGGCCGGCTGTGCTGCCGCACAGGCCTCACCGCCCGACCGTACTCCCATCACTGGCCTAGCCATCCCTCTACTCACCCACAACTGTTGTTATTCTCCGGCGACGACAGACGAACCAGTAAACCCTCGTACAGTCGTACTCCCCTCCGCATGGGAAACAACTGCCGACTCTTCCCTGCCTCCGTGTCGTCCCCTTCCTAGGCCGCGCCGTCGTCCACCGCCCTGGTGCTCTCGGCGCGGTGTGGTCAACATGGTCAAGGAACGACTTCCATCGGATGTGGACAGTATGTGGAGAGGCTGACAGCTAGGTCCACAGCCGCAGCAAGGAAGTGCCTCCTTATTACGCGGAAAATAATCATTCCTCCACCTGACAGCTGGGACCCACCGGATGGGCCACTATATTTTGCGAAAAAAACGTTTCCCCATGACTGCTGGGACCCACCAGCTACATCTTCACACGCAAGGAAGTGCGTCCGGGCAAAAAAACGATTCGCCCCCTGACTGCTGGGACCGACCAGCTACATCTTCGCAGGCAAGGAGTGCGTGACAGTCGGGACCCACCTGGTCGAAGCATACGTAGCGTTGTCATTCTGGTCGCGAACATGTACGTACATACTGGTCGATGTAGAGGCGCGCACGTGTCGTATTAGAGGCGCACACGTGTTGTAGTAGAGGCGCGCACGTAGCATTTACACGTACGTATAGCGGCCAGGGTGCAAGAAAGAAAATACGGCCACGTATGTGTACATACGGGCAGGGTCTTGAACGCCTACTCGCGCATACGTACGGCCAGGGCTCGTGTACATGGCTGGGTCGGAACGGAGAAACGGCGTCGTCGTCGTGTTCATGGGGAGGCAACGGAATGCGTCGTGTTCATTAGGAGGCAACGGAATGCGTCATGTTCATGGGGAGGCAATGGAATGCGTCATGTTCATCGGGAGGGCTTGGACAGAACAGGCGATGGAAACGAGGCCTGGCGTACCGCAGAACAGAGGAAACGGCCTTGTGTTCGACCGGCCACATTCGAAACGGGATCCTGTTCATCGGGAGGGGTCTGGCGTACCGCAAAACGGAGGAAACGGACCTCCTACGGTCGAAACGGGGGTCCTGTTGATCGGGAGGGGTGTGGCGTACCGCAAAACGGAGGAAACGGACTTGTGTTGGAGCGCTACGGTCAAAACGGGGGTCCTGTTCATCGGGAGGGGTGTGGCGTACCGCAAAACGGGACTCCACAGGATACTGTTCATATCCACCGTCGACCTCCTCCAGCCTCCATGGGCTCCTGTTCATCCAGCCTCCACGGGCTCCTATTCATCCAGCCTCCACCGTCTACTGTTCATCCAGCCCTCCACACCACGGGGTCCTGTTCAACCACCCCTCCACGGGCACCCCTCCACCGTCTACTATTCATCCAGCCCTCCACACCATGGGGTCCTATTCAACCACCCCTCCACCATCTACTGTTCATCCAGCCCTCCACACCACGGGGTCCTGTTCATCCACCCCTCCACGGGCACCCCTCCACCGTCTACTGTTCATCTAGCCCTCCACCACACCACGGGGTCCTGTTCATCCAGAGGCAACGCCACCACTCACTGTTCATCCAAACCCCCCCGCAACGCTCACTGTTCATCCCATCGATCGGCTTCAGTTAGCAGCAGTAGCGAAGGAATCGCTCGATCGGGTTCAGTTAACAGCCATCGATCGATCGCTTGGGTTCAGTAACGCGTAGCCTGCAGTGCAATCTCTCGGGTTCAGTTAGAGCCCAACGCCTCGCTCGGGTTCAGTTAGAGCCAACGCCTCGCACACACGCGCGTACGTGTACGAGAGAAATAAGCATCGCTCGGCCCCCGACCTCCCACCGTAACCGGGAACTCCCCGAAATTTTCCTCCCCTTCGCTTCTACCACGGTTTTTTCCTTCATGGATGGCCCAAAGAATGTCATGCAGCTGCGTCTCCGGCCCGCTCAAGTGTCATATGAATGAGAAAGAAAATTTCGTTCGGCCCAAAATGTCACGGATGTGTCTTTTTTTTGTAGTGACTATCGTCCTATATATATGAATCATTACCTCTCAACCATTTCGAGACTCCTCTTCATGTCTGTGATCTCATCCGGGACTCCGAACAACATTCGGTCACCAATTCACATAACTCATATAATACAAAATCTTCATCGAACGTTAAGCGTGCGGACCCTACGGGTTCGAGAACTATGTAGACATGACCGAGACACCTCTCCAGTAAATAACCAATAGCAGAACCTGGATGCTCATATTGGTTCCCACATATTCTACGAAGATCTTTATCGGTCAAACCATTATGACAACATACGTTATTCCCTTTGTCATCGGTATGTTACTTGCCCGAGATTCGATCGTCGGTATCTTCATACCTAGTTCAATCTCGTTACCAGAAAGTCTCTTTACTCATTCTATAATGCATCATCCCACAACTAACTCATTAGTCACATTGCTTGCAAGGCTTATCATGATGTGCATTACCGAGAGGGCCCGGAGATACCTCTCCAATACTCGGAGTGACAAATCCTAATCTCGATCTATGCCAACCCAACAAACACCTTCGGAGATACCTGTAGAGCATCTTTATAATCACGCAGTTACGTTGTGACGTTTGATAGCACACAGGGTATTCATCTGGTATCCGGGAGTTGCATAATCTCATAGTCAAAGGAATATGTATAAGTCATGAAGAAAGCATAGCAATAAAACTAAACGATCATTATGCTAAGCTAACAGATGGGTCTTGTCCATCACATCATTCTCCTAATGATGTGATCCCGTTCATCAAATGACAACACATGTCTATGGTTAGGAAACTTAACCATCTTTGATTAACGAGCTAGTCTAGTAGAGGCTTACTAGGGACACTATGTTTTGTCTATATATCCACACATGTATCAAGCTTCCGGTTAATACAATTCTAGCATGAATAATAAACATTTATCATGATATAAGGAAATAAATAATAACTTTATTATTGCCTCTAGGGCATATTTCCTTCAGTCTCCCACTTGCACTAGAGTCAATAATCTGGATCACATCATCATGTGATTAACATCGATAGTTCACATCATCATGTGATTAACACCCATAGTTCACATCGCCATGTGACCAACACTCATAGGGTTTACTAGAGTCAATAATCTAGTTCACATCGCTATGTGATTAACACCCAAAGAGTACTAAGGTGTGATCATGTTTTTCTTGTGAGAGAAGTTTTAGCCAACGGCTCTACCACATTCAGATCCGTATGTATTTTGCAAATCTATATGTCTACAATGCTCTGAATGGAGCTACTCTAGATAATTGCACCTATTTTCAATATGTATCCAGATCGAGACTTAGAGTCAACCAGATTGGTGTCAAAGCTTGCATTGACGTAACTCTTTACGACAAAATCTTTATCACCTCCATAACCGAGAAATATTTCCTTAATCCTTTAAGGATAATTTTGACCGCTGTCAGTGATCTACTCCTAGATCACTATTGTACCCCCTTGCCAAACTCATGTCAAGGTACACAATAGGTCTGGTACACGGCATGGCATACTTTATGGAACCTATGGCTGAGGCATAGGGAATGACTTTCATTCTCTCTCTATCTTATGTCGTGGTCAGGCTTTCAGTCTTACTCAACTTCACACCTTACAATACCGGCAAGAAATCCTTCTTTGACTGATCCATTTTTAACTTCTTCAAAATCTTGTCAAGGTATGTGCTTTGTGAAAGTCCTATTAAGCGTCTCAATCTATCCCTATAGATCTTGATGCCCAATATATAAGTAGCATGGCATGGCATACTTTTATAGAACCTGTCGGGGATATACCCCGCGGTATGACCCGGCCGGACTTGGCGGCTCACTAGAGACCCGACTGACATTTGGTGACTCATTGGAGACCCGCCCGATCCTCGGCGGCTTATTAGTAACCCGGCTGGCGGGTCAGACGGACGACGACACTCAACGGCCTAGAAGGCGATTCGTGGGAAGGCCGGCTTATGTCTGGCAAGCCGGCTTAAGAAGGAAGACATAGGGAATAATTCCTTTACAAGGGAAGCAAGACTAGGATTCCACTTGTAATAGAATAGTCCTAATCCTACTAGGACTCCTCATGTAACCCGCCCCTTCAACATATATAAGGAGGGGCAAGGCACCCCAAGAGGGACAGAAAATAATCGCTAAGACTAGACACAATTGGGGGCGTCGGCTTATACGATAACTCCCTCATGAGCATAATGAGACCTAGCCACAAACATCATGTAGGGCTATTACCGGATGATGTTTCCCGAGGCCCGAAGCTATCTAAATCCTTGTCTTGTGTGTTGATCCGCCTAGCGTCTCTCGATTCCGACCAACCCCTTCAAGCTACCGCGTAGATGCGTTGGCCTTATGACTAAGTCCTCACACTAGGACATCTGTCGTGACAATTCCACGACAGTTGGCGCCCACCGTGGGGCCTGCGCACGGTGGCGTTGAGTTCTTGGATGGCTCCCCAAGGATTGAGAAGTTCGTGATTGGCCAGATAAAGAAAAACCAGTACGAGACAATCATACACGATTTACTTTGGATCTAGGAGTACAAAATTTGAGTTGAAGAAAAATTAGGGTTGCGTTTATATGCCACCAACGTTTTCTGCTGTGGACGTGGTTTCGCCGACGTGTCAAATCTTGGTCTGTAAAACCGGCATGGTTAGAGTCACCGTTTCATTCAACTTTGGTCCGCCGAGTCCGATGGGAGTAACTCGCCAAAAACACCCAAGGCCAAGTCCCGATCCAGACAAGAGTACTATTTCATCACATGAAGCATCAGACCCAAGGATTTGAAAGACAGAGGCATCTTCGACTCGTACATCATCTCAGCCAAATCGGTTTATCTCTTTGGTCAACTCTGAATGGTACATACACACAAGGAAAACACCAAGAGGCCGGGAGTGGACGAGGCCACTGCTACCTCTTGAGCACTGTGTTGGATTTCCCCGAAGAGGAAAGGATGATGCAGCAAAGTAGCGTAAGTATTTCCCTCGGTTTTTGAGAACCAAGGTATCAATCCAGTAGGAGGTTGAGCGCGTGTCCCCTAGTACCTGCACAAAGCAAGTAACTCCTCGCAACCAACGCGATAAGGGGTTGTCAATCCCTTCACGGTCACTTACGAGAGTGAGATCTGATAGATATGATAAGATAAATTTTTTGGTATTTTTGTGATAAAGATGCAAAGTAAAATAAAAGAAAAGTAAAAAGCAAAGGAAATAACTAAGTATTGGAAGATTAATATGATGAAGATAGACCCGGGAGCCATAGGTTTCACTAGTGTCTTCTCTCAAGAGCATAAGTATTTTACGGTGGGTGAACGAAATACTGTTGAGCAATTGACAGAATTGAGCATAGTTATGAGAATATCTAGGTATGATCATGTATATAGGCATCACGTCCGAGACAAGTAGACCGACTCCTGCCTGCATCTACTACTATTACTCCACTCATCGACCGCTATCCAGCATGCATCTAGAGTATTAAGTTCATGAAAACAAAGTAACGCCTTAAGCAAGATGACATGATGTAGAGGGATAAATTCGTGAAATATGATAAAAAAACATCTTGTTATCCTCGATGGCAACAATACAATACATGCCTTGCTGCCCCTACTATCACTGGGAAAGGACACCGCAAGATTGAACCCAAAGCTAAGCACTTCTCCCATTGCAAGAAAGATCAATCTAGTAGGTCAAACCAAACTAATAATTCGAAGAGACTTGCAAAGATAACCAATCATACATAAAAGAATTCAGAGAAGATTCAAATATTGTTCATAGATAATCTTGATCATAAACCCACAATTCATCGGTCTCAACAAACACACTGCAAAAAGAAGATTACATCGAATAGATCTCCACAAGAGAGGGGGAGAACATTGTATTGAGATCCAAAAAGAGAGAAGAATCCATCTAGCTAATAACTATGGACCCGAAGGTCTGAGGTAAACTACTCACACTTCATCAGAGAGACTATGGTGTTGATGTAGAAGACCTCTGTGATGGATACCCCCTCCGGCGGAGCTCCGAAACAGGCCCCAAGATGGGATCTCGTGGATCCAGAAGGTTGCGGCGGTGGAATTAGGGTTTTGGCTTCGTATCTGATTGTTTGGGGGTACGTAGGTATATATAGGAGGAAGGATTACGTCGATGGAGCAACAGGGGGCCCACGAGGGTGGAGGGCGCGCCTGGGGGGGGTAGGCGCGTCCCCCTACCTCGTGGCCTCCTCCTTTGTTTCTTGACGTAGGGTCCAAGTCCCCTGGATCATGTTCAGTGAGAAAATCACGTTCCCAAAGGTTTCATTCCGTTTGGACTCCGTTTGATATTCCTTCTCTTTGAAACCCTAAAATAGGCAAAAAAACAGCAAATCTGGGCTGGGCCTCCGGTTAATAGGTTAGTCCCAAAAATAATATAAAAGTGGATAATAAAGCCCAATAATGTCCAAAATAGTAGATGATATAGCATGGAGCAATCAAAAATTATAGATACATTGGAGACGTATCAAGCATCCCCAAGCTTAATTCCTGCTCGTCCTCAAGTAGGTAGATGATAAAAACGGAATTTTTGATGTGGAATGCTACTTGGCATAATTTTAATGTAATTCTTCTAAATTGTGGTATGAATATTCAGAACCAAAAGATTCAAGATAAAAGTTTAATATTGACATAAAAATAATAATACTTCAAGCATACTAACAAAGCAATCATGTCTTCTCAAAATAACATGGCTAAAGAAAGTTATCCCTACAAAATCATATAGTCTGGCTATGCTCTATCTTCACCACACAAAGTATTTAAATCATGCACAACCCCGATGCCAAGCCAAACAATTGTTTCATACTTTTGACATTCTCAAAATGTTCTCAATCTTCACGCAATACATGAGTGTGAGCCATGGATATAGCACTATAGGTGGAATAGAATGGTGGTTGTGGAGAAGAAAAAAAGGAGAAGATAGTCTCACATCAACTAGGCATATCAACGGGCTATGGAGATGCCCATCAATAGATATCAATGTGAGTGAGTAGGGATTGCCATGCAACGGATGCACTTGAGCTATAAGTATATGAAAGCTCAACAAAAGAAACTAAGTGGACGTGCATCCAACTTGCTTGCTCATGACGACCTAGGGCATTTTGAGGAAGCCCATCATTGGAATATACAAGCCAAGTTCTATAAAAAATTCCCACTAGTATATGAAAGTGACGAAATGAGAGACTCTCTATCATGAATATCATGGTGCTACTTTGAAGCGTGTGGTAAAAGGATAGTAGCATTGCCCCTTCTCTCTTTTTCTCTCATTTTTTATTTGGGCCTTTTCTCTTATTTTTATGGCCTCTTTTCTTTACTTTTTTTTCGTCCGGAGTCTCATCCCGACTTGTGGGGGAATCATAGTCTCCATCATCCTTTCCTCACTTGGGACAATGCTCTAATAATGATGATCATCACACTTTTATTTTCTTACAACTCAACAATTACAACTCGATACTTAGAACAAAATATGACTCTATATGAATGCCTCCGGCGGTGTAACGGGATATGCAGTGACTCATGAGTGACATGTATGAAAGAATTATGAATGGTGGCTTTGCCACAAATACGATGTCAACCACATGATCATGCTAAGCAATATGACAATGATGGAGTGTGTCATAATAAACGGAACGGTGGAAAGTTGCATGGCAATATATCTCGGAATGGCTATGGAAATGCCATAATAGGTAGGTATGGTGGCTGTTTTGAGGAAGGTATATGGTGGGTGTATGATACCGGCGAAAGGTGTGCGGTATTAGAGAGGCTAGCAATGGTGGAAGGGTGAGAAAAGTATGTATAATCCATGGACTCAACATTAGTCATAAAGAACTCATATACTTATTGCAAAAATCTACAAGTTATCAAAGCAAAGTATTACGCGCATGCTCCTAGGGGGATAGATTGGTAGGAAAAGACCATCGCTCGTCCCCGACCGCCACTCATAAGGAAGACAATCAATAAATAAATCATGCTCCGACTTCATCACATAACGGTTCACCATACGTGCATTCTACAGGAATCACAAACTTTAACACAAGTATTTCTCAAATTCACAACTACTCAACTAGCACAACTTTAATATCACCATATTCATATCTCAAAACAATTATCAAGCATCAGACTTCTCATAGCATTCAACACACTCATAAGAAAGTTTTCACTATTCTTGAATACCAAGCATATTAGGATTATTTAAGAAAATTACCATGCTATTTGAGACTCTCAAAATAATCTAAGTGAATCATGAGAGATCAATAGTTTCTATAAAACAAATCCACCACCGTGCTCTAAAAGATATAAGTGAAGTACTAGAGCAAAACTATATAACTCAAAATATATAAGCGAAGCACATAGAGTATTCTAACAAATTCCAAATCATGTATGGCTCTCTCAAAAGGTGTGTACAGCAAGGATTATTGTGGTAAACTAACAAATAAAGACTCAAATAATACAATATGCTCCAAGCAAAACACATATCATGTGGTGAATAAAAATATAGCTCCAAGTAAAGTTACCGATAGAAGTAGACGAAAGAGGGGATGCCTTCCGGGGCATCCCCAAGCTTTGGCTTTTAGGTGTCCTTAGATTATCTTGGGGGTGCCATGGGAATCCCCAAGCTTAGTCTCTTGCAACTCCTTGTTCCATAATCCATCAAATCTTTACCCAAAACTTGAAAACTTCACAACACAAAACTCAAAGTAGAAAATCCCGTGAGCTCCGTTAGCGAAAGAAAACAAAAGACCACTTCAAGGTACTGTAATGAACTCATTCTTTATTTATATTGGTGTTAAACCTACTGTATTCCAACTTCTCTATGGTTTACAAACTATTTTACTAGCCATAGATTCGTCAAAATAAGTAAACAACACACGAAAAACAGAATCTGTCAAAAACAGAACAGTCTGTAGTAATCTGTAGCTAGAGCAAGATCTGGTACCCCAAAAATTCTAAAATAAATTTCTGGACGTGAGGAATTTATCTATTAATCATCTGAAAAAATAATTAACTAAATATCACTTTCCAAATAAAAATGGCAGCAGTTCTCGTGAGGGCTAAAGTTTCTGTTTTTACAGCAAGATATCAGGACTTTCTCCATGTCTTCCCAATGGTTCTACTTGGCACAAACACTAATTAAACACAAAAAACACAACCAAAACAGAGGATAGATAAATTATTTATTACTAAACAGGAGCAAAAAGCAAGGAATAAAAATAAAATTGGGTTGCCTCCCAACAAGCGCTATCGTTTAACGCCCCTAGCTAGGCATAAAAAGTAAGGATAGATCTAGGTATTGCCTTCTTTGGCAGGCAATCCATAAGTGGCTCTCATAATAGATTCATAAGGTAATTTAATTTTCTTTCTAGAAAAGTGTTCCATGCCTTTCCTTAACGGAAATTGGAATCTAATATTTCCTTCCTTCGTATCAATAATTGCACCAATCGTTCTAAGGAAAGGTCTACCAAGAATAATAGGACATGAAGGATTGCAATCTATATCAAGAACGATAAAATCTACGGGCACATAATTCCTATTTGCAATAATAAGAACATCATTAATTCTTCCCATAGGTTTCTTAATAGTGGAATCCGCAAGGTGCAAGTTTAAAGAGCAATCATCAAAATCACGGAAACCTAACAAATCACATAAAGTCTTTGGAATCATGGAAACACTAGCACCCAAATCACACAAAGCATATCATTCATGATCTTTTATTTTAATTTTAATAGTTGGTTCCCACTCATCATAAAGTTTTCTAGGGATATAAACTCCCAACTCAAGTTTTTCTTCATAAGATTGCATCAAGGCATCAATGATATGTTTAGTAAAAGATTTATTTTGACTATAAGCATGAAGAGAATTTAGCACGGATTGCAAGAAGGAAATACAATCAATCAAAGAGAAATTTTCATAATTAAATTCCTTGAAATCCATAATAGTGGGTTTAGCAACATCTAGGGTTTTAATTTCTTCAATCCCACTTTCATCAAATTTAGCATCAAGATCTAAAAACTCCGAATTTTTGGAACGCCATCTAGGTAAAGGTGGATCATATTTAGTCCCATCATTATCAAGATTCATATTGCAAAACAAAGATTTAATAGGGGACACATCAATAATTTTTAGATCTTCAACTTTATTTTCATAGGAACTAGAAGAACACGCTCTTATAAAGGCATCTTTCTAAGCAAGCATCCTAGCGGTTCTTTCTTTGCACTCATCAATGGAAATTCTCATAGCTTTGAGAGACTCATTGTCGGTGTCAAAACCGGCGGATCTCGGGTAGGGGGTCCCGAACTATGCATCTAGGCCGGATGGTAACAGGAGGCAAGGGACACGAAGTTTTACCCAGGTTCGGGCCCTCTCGATGGAGGTAAAACCCTACGTCCTGCTTGATTAATATTGATGATATGGGTAGTACAAGAGTAGATCTACCACGAGATCGGAGAGGCTAAACCCTAGAAGCTAGCCTATGGTATGATTGTTGTTCTTTATGTTGTCCTACGGACTAAAACCCTTCAGTTTATATAGACACCGGAGAGGGTTAGGTTTACACAAAGTCGGTTACAATGGTAGGAGATCTACATATCCGTATCGCCAAGCTTGCCTTCCACGCCAAGGAAAGTCCCTTCCGGACACGGGACGAAGTCTTCAATCTTGTATCTTCATAGTCCAGGAGTCCGGCTGAAGGTATAGTCCGGCCATCTGGACACCCCCTAATCCAGGACTCCCTCAGTAGCCCCTGAACCAGGCTTCAATGACGACGAGTCCGGCGCGCAGTTTGTCTTCGGCATTGTAAGGAGGGTTCCTCCTCCAAGTACTTCATAGAAGATTTTGAACACAAAGATAGTGTCCGGCTCTACAAAATAAGTTTCCACATATGGCCATAGAGAGAATAATATTTACACACATCTAATCCGCTGACGTATTCCGTAGTGCGACACACCACGGCCAAGTCTTTATTCGAATCGTTTTATTATCCCACCTCAGCGCGTCATGCGAGGCGGTTTCCTTGGCACGTCTTGTCGAAGCAGAGATCGTGTCCCCTTATTCCGGGATTCTCATCAATATGGGCGTGGGTAACCCAACCGCGCCATTGATTACGGCGCTTGGGGATAAGCGAGTTTTACCAGGCTGGTGGGGACACATAGTTGCGTCCACCCATATAAGGGGATAAGGATCCACCTTTTCACCTACGCCTTCTTCCTCCTTTGCCTATCCATTCTTGCGCACTCAAGCTCCAGCGCCCAAGTCCGCACTCCCCACCTCAACCTTCTCCAGCCATGTCCGGAGCGGGAGGCAAGTGGATGGTCTCCTCCGTCACGGAGGGACACATCAAAAGACTAAGGAAGGCCGGATACTTGTCTAACGACATTGCACACCGGCTTCCTGAAGAGGGGCAGCTCATCCCCACCCCTAGGCCCCATGAGAGGGTGGTGTTCCTCCCCCATTTCCTCCGCGGACTGGGCTTCCCTCTCCACCCATTTGTCCGGGGGTTCATGTTCTACTATGGCCTGGATTTCCATGATCTGGCCCCGAACTTTGTCCTCAACATCTCGGCGTTTATCGTCGTGTGCGAGGCTTTCCTCTGCATCCGCCCCCATTTCGGCCTATGGCTCAAGACTTTCAATGTCAAGCCGAAGGTGGTGCGCGGCAACCAGGCGGAGTGCGGAGGCGCCATGGTGGGCAAGATGCCCAACGTCTTATGGCTCGAGGGCTCCTTTGTGGAGACCCTGAAGGGGTGGCAATCGGGGTGGTTTTACATCACCAAGCCGCGCGACCCTGAATGGGTCGCAGCCCCCGAGTTCCGATCCGGACCCCCTATGCGGCTCACCTCCTGGAAGGAGACGGGCCTGCCGTGGGGTAAAAAAGGAGAGCTGACCGGACTCCAAACATGCGTCCAAACCCTGGTGGACAAGAAGCTCAAACTTGTCAATGTAGTCCAAGTTATGCTCATCCGCCGGATCCTCCCGTGTCAACAACGGGCTTTCAACCTGTGGGAGTTCGACCCGGCGCGGCACCGAACTCTGAGCAGGCTCTTTGACACGATGTACGAAGATGCCTGGAAGGTGCTTTTCAAGGGCGCCAAGGCCCCCGCATCCGCTACCGAGGATCGCGGATTCAGTATGCAGCGTCATGCTCATGCGGTAAGTTGTTTTTACCTTTTACAGGGTATCAGTTTTTCATAGTTTGACTCCATGCGGGATCTAAGCTCCCTTACCTTTGAAAGGATTGGCAGGAGACGTCCGGATAGATCAACTGTCCGGCTCCTTTGCCCGAAGGCCCAGCGGATGCTCGTTTGGCGAAGCTGCTGGTTCTGGCGCCCCATGTGGTGCCGGAGAAGAAGGCCAAGAAGAAGGCCACGGGGACTCGAAAGAGTGCCCGGCGCCTGGAGGTGTCGGATCCCTCATCCAACGACTCCAAGACGCACTCCTCCCATGAAGACGACGAGGAGGAAGAAGAGACCCCCCCCCTCGAGCGGGGGAAGGGAAGAAAAGGAAGGCCGCCCCAAGTGGGGAGGCCGAAGGGTCCAAGAAGGGGAAAACCCTTCCTCCGGACTACTCCACCGACGCCAACGACGGCGGAGAGGAGTGGCAGCTCAGGGCCAAGCCCCTGGCTAAATCGTAAGTATCCGGATACCAGAGAAATTCATAGTATTCCTTTATTGCACAGCTTTCCCTTATGTCGAATATGTTTATGCAGCCCACCCAAAGACCGGCTCGACGCGTCGTCGAGCAGTTCACTGGACTCGTCGGATGTGAATTCGCTTCCGACGGCTTCCTCCCCCCGCCCTACGGACGACACCGAAGTGGTGTCCCAACAGGTTCCAAGCCGGGAGGAGGTGGTCCTGGAGGCGCCGCAAGGCGACCTCCCAGACTCCAGGAGTAAAGGGGATAAAACCCCCCAGGGCTCCAAGTCCGGCCCTAGGCCGGACACCGCTCCAGAACCTTCAAAGGTTCCAGAGTCCGGCGGGCGACCTCCTTCCAAGAGGAGCAAGCCCACCGTGCTGGTGACCCCCGTCCAACCGAAGGCGCCGGACAATCTGTTGGAGGTGCTCAAAGGCGCCTCCATCGACGAGGAGCACCGCACCATTATGAGTGCGGTGGTCTAGAAGGTTCAGTCCACCAAGAGCGGACTGACTGAAGCTTCTACTAGCCTTTTAATAGGCTTTGAGGTAAGTAAAGAATGTGTAAATAATATTACCGCATAGACAGTAGCCCCTGATGCTCTGTTTGGCGTTCGGGAAGAAAAGCCGAATAGAGGATCAAAATGATATTCACAGGAGTCTAACAAAAAGGAGTCAATATGCGTATGCAGGCTTCTCAGCTGGCGTCCGCCATACTGACTGCGGAAGTGGACACGCTAAAGCAGAACCTCGAGCAGTCCGAGCAAGAGCTCGGGCGTGCCAAGAAGCATCTCGAGGAGAAGGAAGGTAAGAAATACCTTGTTTTAAATATATATATATAAAAAGTGCAATTGCAAAAAATGACAGGATCATCGTGGCTATTGTAGGGGCCGCGTCTGAGGTGGCGACCCTTAAGCAAGCGCTGGTCGAGGCCGAGAAGAGGGCGGCCACGGAGCGCACCGAGCGGGAGAAGTATGAGGCCGAGGTTGGCAAGGTGCGGCAAGAGCT
Source organism: Triticum urartu (assembly GCF_003073215.2). NCBI lineage: Eukaryota > Viridiplantae > Streptophyta > Magnoliopsida > Poales > Poaceae > Triticum > Triticum urartu. The sequence continues at coordinate 564,223,994 of NC_053023.1, forward strand.
CCAGGCTCTCATGGAAAAACATGAGAGTTTGGAGCTTGACTCAAAGACGCGGGGGTCCGAGCTCGCGGTGGCTATTGAAAATGCCAAGTCTGCCAAGGCCGAATCCCAGAAGACCCTCCAGGAGTTGGATGAGGTGAAAAAGATAGCGGCGGGTAAGGCATTCTTTTTGCAAAGCAAACACATAAACGTAAGTTACTTGTTACTTACCCGAATCCGGAGCTCTCCAGGAGCGTTCGCAGATCTTCCCCGTAGCGTGTCCGATGCCGCCGCATTCTATCGAGCCGAGGAGGGCAGCTCGACAGAGAAGGTGTTCTGTTCTCAGTATGCTGAGGCCGGACACCCCGTGCCCCTGAGCGACCAGCTGAAGCAACTGGTCGAGCTCCACAAGGCGGCCGAACAGGCCATGAAGGGCCTCATAGTTAGGCTGTGGCCTGGAGAGGCTCTGCCTAGGAGCTATTTCGGGCTGGTGCGGCGGCTGGTGGGGGCCTGTCCAAGGCTCGAAGTCATCAAGCGATCCGTCTGCATTGAAGGTGCCCGTAGGGCCCTTGCCCGGGCTAAGGTGCACTTGGGCAAGCTGGATGCTGAGAAGCTTGTGAAGGATGGGCCACCGCCGGGGAAAGAGCATCGCAAGCCCGAGAATTATTATACGGATGTTCTGAAGGGTGCCCGCCTTGTGGCAGATGAATGTTCCAGGGATGTAATTTTTAAGTAGAACTCACTCGTTTTGTCATGTGCGCTGAAAACTTGTTCATATGCGCTAAGCAATGCTGTTGGAATTTAAAATATTACCTTCTGTGCAGCTGTTTATCAATTCTGAGAGATGGCGAGTCGTCGGCTTCTGCCCCCGTGCCGCTAGTGCTGGGGTGTTCGGGGATAAACCTGAGCGCTCTTTTTCCCATGTTTGGGTCCTTCGAGGGAGGCGCTCAGCACAACGAACAAGGCAATCGGACTATAATGCGTGAACACTCTCACTTAGCCATAGAATTCTATAATTTTAAATTTCGGCAAAGCCCCTGGTATTCGGAAGACCGAGTTCGGGGCGTTATCCACGCCTTGGCTGGACAGAGCCGACTCCTCGCTCTAAGCGGCATAAGTCTTTAGGGACTCGAAAAACCTCTCGAACAGCGACCAGCTCTCGCTTCATCATGACAGTCAGTTTTAGCTTTCTCTACTGAGGTGCTCGACCCAGCTCAACTGGGGCACAATCGCAGTAGTTCTCCTAGTGCTACCTTAGCCGATATAGCGGAACGTAAGGCACCAAAACATAGGAGCCGGGCAAACCCAACTATTGACCCAAGACATGATTCGGAGCCGATGCATATAATGCTATAAGTTCGGGGTACCGCACTTGTTAAAGTGTTCGGACTTCTCACACCATATTGAGGGGTACTAAAGCCCCTGGCGTATTTTGGCCGTACCAAAGTGTACGGGTGCAACATGTCGTTAAGGAACATATATTTGTAAAAAAAGAGTAATGCAGAAATAGACAAAGGCTATGCATTGTTTATTAAAAAGGGCTGCAATCAAAGCAGAACGATACAAATAATGCGATAAGCAAAAGGTTGGACTATTTAACATGTCCGTTCCAGGGGCAGGCTACGGAATGGTAAGTGAAACAGGTATACTGCTCGTGATAGAGACCACCTGGGAGTTCCGTAATGCGGCATGGCTTGTCTGCTTCCCTGGTTCTTGCATTGTTTGTGCGGCAATTGAACTGCCGAATAGTCCTTCCGAAGAATGGGGTCCTGAAAGTAAGAGAAAATTAAAAAATTGGCAACCCCTGGTGCGGTTTAAGCCGTGTTTCGGGCGTGTCGTGATGGTGCCCCTTCCCCTGTACCCATGGTATTTCTAGAGCGTAGTTATGTACGCGAAGTACTGGTGTCGCATTTTTGCGAGGGCTGGGGTTGGGGCCGCATTGCTACGCCTGCTTGGAACGTTCCAGGAGGTCTTGTTGTAGGTTACTCCGGGCGCGCTTGATGGTGTCCGGGCGTTTAATGGCCGGACTGGAGAACTGCCTGGAGAGGCTGCTTTGTACTTCCGCTGTAAGGGCCGATGTGCTCCTCCGTTCGGAGGGAGCGTTCGGTGTTTCCATTGACCGTAATTACTCCTCGAGGGCCTGGCATCTTGAGCTTAAAGTATGCGTACTGCGGTACCGCATTGAACTTGGCGAATGCGGTTCGTCCGAGCAGTGCGTGATAGCCACTGCGGAATGGGACTATGTCGAAGATTAACTCCTCGCTTCGGAAATTATCCGGAGATCCGAAGACCACTTCAAGTGTGACTGAGCCTGTACAGTTGGCCTCTACACCTGGTATTACGCCTTTAAAGGTTGTTTTGGTGGGCTTAATCCTCGAGGGATCTATGCCCATTTTCCTCACTGTATCCTGGTAGAGCAGGTTCAGGCTACTGCCGCCGTCCATAAGGACTCTAGTGAGATGAAATCCGTCAATAATTGGGTCTAGAACCAATGCGGCGAATCCGCCATGACGGGTGCTAGTGGGATGGTCCCTTCGATCAAAGGTGATCGGGCAGGAGGACCATGGGTTGAACTTTGGGGCGACTGGCTCTATCGCGTATACGTCCCTTAACGCGCACTTCCGCTCCCTCTTGGGGATGTGGGTTGCGTATATCATGTTCACCGTCCGCACTTGTGGGGGAAAACCCTTCTATCCACTGTTGTTCGGCGGCCGGGGCTCTTCGTCGTCATCGCTATGCAGCCCCTTGTCTGTATTTTCGGCATTTAACTTGCCTGCCTGCTTGAACACCCAACAATCCCTGTTGGTGTGATTGGCCGGCTTTTCGGGGGTGCCATGTATCTGGCACAAGCGGTCGAGTATTCGGTCCAAACTGGATGGGCCCCTAGGATTTCTTTTGAATGGCTTTTTCCGCTGATCGGATTTATAGCCTCTGAATCTGGCATTAACTATCGTATCCTCAGCATTGTCGCCGTTAGTGCGGCGCTTCTGCTTGTTGCGACGCGACCTGCCACTACTGTCCCTGGTATCCGAATTACCATGGTTCTTGGTCATGTTGTTGCTACGAGCAAGCCAGCTGTCTTCTCCCGCGCAAAAGCGGGTCATGAGTGTCGTGAGTGCTGCCATAGATTTCGGCTTTTCCTGTCCAAGGTGCCGGGCAAGCCACTCGTCATGGATATTGTGTTTGAAGGCTGCTAGGGCCTCTGCGTCCGGACAATCGACTATTTGATTTTTCTTTGTTAGGAACCGTGTCCAGAATTGCTTGGCCGATTCCTCTGGCTGCTGAATTACGTGGCTTAGGTCATTAGCGTCTGGTGGTCACACATAAGTGCCCTGGAAATTGTCGAGGAATGTGGCTTCCAGGTCCTCCCAACAACCGATTGATCCTGCTGGCAAGCTGTTAAGCCAATGCCGAGCTGGTCCTTTAAGCTTGAGTGGGAGGTATTTGATGGCGTGGAGATCATCGCCGCGGGCCATGTGGATATGAAGGAGATAATCCTCGATCCATACCGTAGGATCTGTAGTGCCATCATATGATTCGATGTTTACGGGTTTGAAACCCTCGGGGATTTGATGATCCATTACTTCGTGTGTGAAGCATAGTGGGTGTGTGGCACCTCTGTACTGGGCTATATCACGACGTAGCTCCAATGAGCTTTGTCTACTGTGTTCGGCCCTACCGGATTTATGTCCGGCGTGACGGTTACCGTCTCGAGTCATGGGGCGCCCACGCGATCCGTAGATCGATCTTTTTTGCCTTGCCTTGTCCTCCAACATATCTCGCAGGTCTGGCGCATTTTCCCGTGCCTTGGTACGGGGTGCGGCTTGAGTGGAGGGCCGAGAGGCCTCTCTGTCGCGGCCACGAGGTGGCCGGTCGGCCGTATCAAGTGCTGGTGATGTAGGTTTAAGTGCTTCCTCCTCTAATCGGGGTAGCAACCTGCGCTTTGGGTAGCTCTTGGAGGGGCGTTCGAGTTTATGCTCTTCAGCCGCAAGGACTTCAGTCCATCTGTCGACTAGGAAATCTTGATCAGCTCTAAGTTGTTGCTATTTTTTCTTGAGGCTTCTTGCCGTGGCCATAAGCCTGCATTGAAAATGCTCTTGCTCGACGGGATCCTCTGGCACGACGAATTCGTCGTCGTCGAGGCTTGCCTCGTCTTCGGAGGGAGGCGTATAGTTATCGTCCTCGACCTCTCTGTCTGCCGCTCTCTCGTGAGGGCTGGCTTCTCCATCCTCCTGTGCTGAATCTTGCTGGAGGGGGGTTTCTTCGGCATTCTCCGGAGTATTATTATCTCCCGTGCTGGAGTCACCATATTTGCTTTGGCGGGATTTTGAGCGGCGCCGCTGACGCCGGCGCTTAAGCTGTTTCTTGGAGGGGTCATCCTCCGTTGTTCCATCGCCATTTCCTTCTTTTGGGGTGTCCACCATGTATATGTCATACAACGAGGTGGCTTTCCAGGGCCTAATAGGCGCTGGTTCTTCATCGTCTCCTGCATCGGTGTCCATACCATCGATGTCTTCGGAGTCAAAATCGAGCATGTCGGTTAAATCGTCGACAGTGGCTACAAAGTGGGTGGTGGGTGGGTGTTGGATTTCTTCATCGTCCGTATCCCAACCTTGCTGACTGTAGTCCGGCCAGGGCTCTCCTGATAAAGAGAGAGACTTTAGTGTCTTCAGAATATCGCCGAAGGCGAGTGCTGAAAGATGTCCGCGGCAGTAAACTCCATGATCGGCGCCCAATCGGATTCGATCGGCAGGGGCGCGGAGGATTCAGAGTCCGGAGAGGAGTCCGGCTCCTTGGAGTCACAAGTCTCGGGGAGTGCGGGGCTGGTGTTCGGCTCGATCGCCGTTGGGATCGCAGCCCCCGAGGCGGCGTCTAACCACCCATCCTCTATTGGCGCAGTTGGCTCCGAATTAAGGGTCGAAGCCGATGCGGGTGCGGCCTCCAGGGCACTGTTCAGTGGCGGAGCTAGATCATGCTCGTTGTGATAGTGCGGCGCGCTCGGCAGTGGCTCGAATCCGTCGAGGATCAAGTCCCCGCGGATGTCAGCCGTGTAGTTTAAACTTCCAAATCTAACCTGACGGCCAGGGGCATAGCTTTCGATCTTCTCCAGATGGCCAAGTGAATTGGCCCGCAGTGCGAAGCCGCCGAAGATGAAGATCTGTCCAGGGAGGAAGGTCTCACCCTAGACTGCATCGCTATTCATGATCGTAGGAGCCATCAAGCCTAACGGCGACGACACAGAGGAACTCTCAATGAAAGCACCAATGTCGGTGTCAAAACCGGCGGATCTCGGGTAGGGGGTCCCGAACTGTGCGTCTAGGCCGGATGGTAATAGGAGGCAAGGGACACGAAGTTTTACCCAGGTTTGGGCCCTCTCGATGGAGGTAAAACCCTACGTCCTTCTTGATTAATATTGATGATATGGGTAGTACAACAGTAGATCTACCACGAGATCGGAGAGGCTAAACCCTAGAAGCTAGCCTATGGTATGATTGTTGTTCTGTATGTTGTCCTACGGACTAAAACCCTCTGGTTTATATAGACACTGGAGAGGGTTAGGGTTACACAAAGTCGGTTACAATGGTAGGAGATCTACATATCCGTATCGCCAAGGAAAGTCCCGTCCGAACACGGGATGAAGTCTTCAATCTTGTATCTTCATAGTCCAGGAGTCCGGCTGAAGGTATAGTCCGGCCATCCGGACACCCCCTAATCCAGGACTCCCTCACTCATTGATATCATGCTTAGGAGGAATAGATCTAAGTTTCAAAGAATCAACATCAAGAGAAATTCTATCAACGTTCCTAGCCAAATCATCAATCTTAAGCAATTTCTCTTCAATAAAAGCATTGAAATTCTTTTGCAAAGTAATAAATTCTTTAATATTAGATTCAAAATCATAGGGCATCTTATTATAATTTCCATAATAATTGTTGTAGGAATTACCATAATTATTAGAGGAATTACTAGGATAAGGCCTAGGATTAAAATTTCCTCTATACGTGTTGTTACCAAAATTGTTCCTACCAACAAAATTCACATCCATAGATTCATTATTATTCTCAATCAAAGTAGACAAGGGCATATCATTAGGATCAGAAGAAACACTTTACTACCAAATAATTTCATAAGTTCATCCATCTCTCCACTCAAAACATTAATTTCTTCTATCGCATGCACTTTCTTATTAGTATATCTTTCAGTGTGCCATTGAGAATAATTAACCATAATATTATCTAGGAGTTTAGTAGCTTCTCCTAAAGTGATTTCCATAAAAGTGCCTCCTGCGGCCGAATCTAAAAGATTTCTAGAAGCAAAATTCAATCTGGCATAAATTTTTTTGTATAATCATCCACAAATTCAAACCATGAGTAGGGCAATTACGTATCATTAATTTCATCCTCTCCCAAGCTTGTGCAACATGTTCATGATCAAGTTGCTTAAAATTCACAATATCATTTCTAAGGAAGATGATCTTAGCGGGAGGAAAATACTTAGAGATAAAAGCATATTTGCACTTGTTCCAAGAATCAATACTATTTTTAGGCAAAGACGAAAACCAAGCTTTAGCACGATCTCTAAGCAAAAAAGGAAATAGCTTCAATTTAACAATATCTTTGTCCACATATTTCTTCTTTTGCATATCACAAAAATCAAGGAAGCTATTTAGATGGGTAGCGGCATCTTTACTAGGAAGGCCGGAAAACGGATCTTTCATGACAAGATTCAGCAAAGCGGCATTAATTTCACAAGATTCAGCATCGGTAAGAGGAGCAATTGGAGTGCTAATAAAATCATTGTTGTTGGTATTGGTAAAGTCACACAATTTAGTGTTATCTTGAGCCATCGTGACAAGCAAGCAATCCAACACACAAGCAAACAAAAACCAAGCGGGCAAAAATAGGCAAATAGAGAAAGAGAGGGAGGATAGAGAGAGAGCGTGAATAAAACGGCAAGGGTGAAGTGGGGGAGAGGAAAACGAGAGGCAAATGGAAAATAATGTAATGCAGGAGGTAAGGGTATGTGATGGGTACTTGGTATGTTGACTCAACAGCGCCAGAAATTGCTCGTTGTCGGGAGTCAAATCTTGACTTGCGCGAACCTCCCCGACAACGGCGCCATAAATTCTTCTTGCTACCTCTTGAGCACTGCGTTGGATTTCCCCAAAGAGGAAAGGATGATGCAGCAAAGTAGCGTAAGTATTTCCCTCAGTTTTTGAGAACCAAGGTATTAATCCAGTAGGAGGTTGCGCACGCGTCCCCTAGTACCTGCACAAAGCAAATAACTCCTCGCAACCAACGCGATAAGGGGTTGTCAATCCCTTCACGGTCACTTACGACAGTGAGATCTGATAGATATGATAAGATAATTTTTTTGGTATTTTTGTGATAAAGATGCAAAGTAAAATAAAAGCAAAGTAAAAAAGCAAAGGAAATAACTAAGTATTGGAAGATTAATATGATGAAGATAGACCCGGGAGCCATAGGTTTCACTAGTGGCTTCTCTCAAGAGCATAAGTATTTTACGATGGGTGAACGAATTACTGTTGAGCAATTGACAGAATTGAACATAGTTATGAGAATATCTAGGTATGATCATGTATATAGGCATCACGTCCGAGACAAGTAGACCGACTCCTGCCTGCATCTACTACTATTACTCCACTCATCGACCGCTATCCAGCATGCATCTAGAGTATTAAGTTCATGAAAACAGAGTAACGCCTTAAGCAAGATGACATGATGTAGAGGGATAAATTCATGCAATATGATAAAAAAACATCTTGTTATCCTCGATGGCAACAATACAATACATGCCTTGCTACCCCTACTGTCACTGGGAAAGGACACCACAAGATTGAACCCAAAGCTAAGCACTTCTCCCATTGCAAGAAAGATCAATCTAGTAGGCCAAACCAAACTGATAATTCGAAGAGACTTGCAAAGATAACCAATCATACATAAAAGAATTCAGAGAAGATTCAAATATTGTTCATAGATAATCTTGATCATAAACCCACAATTCATCGGTCTCAACAAACACACCGCAAAAAAGAGATTACATCGAATAGATCTCCACAAGAGAGGGGGAGAACATTGTATTGAGATCCAAAAAGAGAGAAGAAGCCATCTAGCTAATAACTATGGACCCGAAGGTCTGAGGTAAACTACTCACACTTCATCGAAGAGGCTATGGTGTTGATGTAGAAGCCCTCCGTGATGGATACCCCCTCCGACGGAGCTCCGGAACAGGCCCCAAGATGGGATCTCATGGATACAGAAGGTTGCGGTGGTGGAATTAGGGTTTTGGCTCCGTATCTGGTCGTTTGGGGGTACGTAGGTATATATAGGAGGAAGGAGTATGCCGATGGAGCAACGGGGGGCCACGAGGGTGGAGGGCGCGCCTGGGGGGTAGGCGCGCCCCCTACCTCATGGGCTCCTCCTTTGTTTCTTGACGTAGGGTCCAAGTCTCCTGGATCATGTTCGGTGAGAAAATCACGTTCCCGAAGGTTTCATTCCATTTGGACTCCGTTTGATATTCCTTTTCTTCGAAACCCTAAAATAGGCAAAAAAATAGCAATTCTGGGTTGGGCGTCCGGTTAATAGGTTAGTCCTAAAAATAATATAAAAGTGGATAATAAAGCCCAATGATGTCCAAAACAGTAGATGATATAGCTTGGAGCAATCAAAAGTTATAGATTCGTTGGAGACGGATCAGCCACGGACTCGGTCTCGCCTCTGTCTGTGTCCCTGAGCCGCCATCACCAGGCGCGCCTCTAAACTACCGCATGGCGGCGGCCCCACTGTCGGTTTCAAAACCGGCGGATCTCAGGTAGGGGGTCCCAAACTGTGCGTCAAGGCCGGATGGTAACAGGAGACAAGGGACACGATGTTTTTTACCTAGGTTCGGGCCCTCTCGGTGGAGGTAATACCCTACTCCTGCTTGATTAATATTGATGATATGGGTAATACAAGAGAAGATCTACCACGAGATCAAGGAGGCTAAACCCTAGAAGCTAGCCTATGGTATGATTGTTGTGTATGGAGTTGATTGCCTACAGACTACAACCCTCTGGTTTATATAGACACCAGATAGAGTTAGGGTTACATAGAGTCGGTTACAATGGTAGGAGATCTTGAATATCCACATCACCAAGCTTGCCTTCCACGCCAAGGAAAGTCCCATCCGGACACGGGACGAAGTCTTCAATCTTGTATCTTCATAGTCCAGGAGTCCGGCTGAAGGTATAGTCCGGCTACCCGAACACCCCCTAATCCAGGACTCCCTCAGTAGCCCCTGAACCAGGCTTCAATGACGACGAGTCCGGTGCGCAAATTGTCTTTGGCATTGCAAGGCGGGTTCCTCCTCCAAGTCCTTCATAGAATATTGTAAACACCAAGAGTAGTGTCCGGCTCTGCAAAATAAGCTTCCACATATTGACATAGAGAGAATAATATTAACACAAATCAAATCTGCTGACGTATTCCGCAGTGCGTCATCACACTACAGCCAAGTCCTTCACTCGAATCGTTTTCACTTTTCCACCTCAGCGTGTTTTGCGAGGCGGTTTCCTTGGCACGTCTTGTCAAAGCAGAGATCGTGTACCCCCCTTTTACGGGATTCTCATCAATACGGACGTGGGTAATCCAACCGCGCCACTTATCACGGCGCTTGGGAGGCAAGCGAGTTTTACTAGGTAGGTGGGGACGCACAACCGCATCTGCCCATATAAGGGGAGAAGGATCCACCCTTTTACCTATGCCTTTTTCCTCCTTTACCTATCCATCTCATGCGCACCCGAGCTCCAGCGCCCAAGCCCGCACTTCCCACCTCAACCTTCTCCAGCAATGTCCGGAGCGGGAGGCAAGTGTATGGTCTCCTCCGTCATGGAGGGCAAAGTTAAGAAGCTAAGGAAGGCCGGATACCTGTCCAAGGACATCGCGCACCGGCTTCCCGAAGAGGGGCAGCTTCTCCCCACCCCAAGGCCCCATGAGAGGGTAGTATTTCTCCCCCACTTCCTCCGCGGACTGGGTTTTCCACTCCACCCATTTGTCCGGGGGCTCATGTTCTACTACAGCCTGGATTTCCACGATCTGGCTCCGAACTTCATCCTCAACATCTCGGCGTTTATCGTTGTGTGCGAGGCTTTTCTCCGCGTCCGCCCTCATTTTGGCCTCTGGCTCAAGACCTTCAACGTCAAGCCCAAGGTGGTGCGCGGCAGCCAGGCGGAGTGCGGAGGCGCCATGGCGGGCAAGATGGCCAACGTCCTATGGTTCGAGGGCTCTTTCGTGGAGACCCTAAAGGGATGGCAATCCGGGTGGTTTTATATCACCGAGCCGTGCGATCCGCAATGGACCGCAGCCCCCGAGTTCCGATCCGGACCCCCCACGCGGCTTATGTCCTGGAAAGAGACGGGCCTATCGTGGGGTGATGAAAAATAGGTGACCGGATTGCAAACATGCATCCAGTCCCTGGTGAACAAGCCAGTCCGGCTTGTTAATGTAATCCAGGTTATGCTCGTCCGCCGGATCCTCCCGTGCCAACAACGGGATTTTAATCTGTGGGAGTTCGACCCGGCGCAGCATCGAACCCTCAGCAGGATCTTCGACACGACGTACGAAGACGCCTGGAAGATGCTATTCAAGGGCACCGAGGCTCCCGCATCCGCTTCCGAGGACCGCAGATACAACTCGCAGCGTCACGCTAGCGAGGTATGCCATCTACACCTTTTACAGGATGTTAAGCTTTTTTCATAGTTTGACTCTATGCGGGATCTAAACTCCCTTACCTTTGACAGGCTTGGCGGGCGATATCCGGACCGATTAACTGTCCGGCTCCGCTGCCCGAAGACCCAGCCCCAGCTCTACTAGTGAAGCTGCTGGTTCCGGCGCCTTATGTGGTGCCGGAGAAGAAGGCCAAGAAGAAGAAGACCATGGGGACTCGAAAGAGTGCCCGCAACATGGTGGTGTCGGACTCATCATCTGACGAGTCCGAGACGCCCTCCTCCCGCGAAAACGAGGAGGAGGAAGAAGAAAACTCTCCCCCCCCCCAGCGGAGGGAGGAGAGAAGAGGAAGGCCGCCCCAACGGGGGAGGCCGAGGGGTCTAGGAAAAGGAAGACCCCTCCGCCGGACTATGCCCCCAACGCTGAAGAGGGCAAAGAGGAGTGTCCAAACAGGTCCAAGCGTCCGGCGAAATCGTAAGTTCGGATATCAGAATAACTCATGATGTTCCTTTGTTGCACGGCTTTCCCTAATGTCGAATGTAATTATGCAGTCCGCCCCGGGCCGAATTCGACGAATCGTCGGGCAGCTCCCTGGACTCATCGGACGTGAACTCGGTTCCGCTCGCTGTCTCCCCCCGCACTACAGACGACGCCGAAGTGGCGTCGCGACAAACTCCAGGGCAGGAGGAGGTGGTCCTGGAGGAGCCACAAGGCACCCTCCCGGACTCCGGGAGTGAAGGGGACAAGGCCCCCCAGGGCTCCAAGTTCGGCTTTGAGCCGGGCACCGTGCCGGAATCTTCAACAGTTCCGGACCGCGGTGGGCGAACTCCTTCTAAGAGGAGCGAGCCTTCTAAGCCGGCGGCCTCCGTCCAACCGGAGGTGCCGGACAATCTGCTGGAGGTGCTTGACGGCGCCTCCATCGACGAGGGGCACCGTACTATTATGAGTACGGTGATCCAGAGGGTTCAGTCCGCCAAGAGCGGACTGACTGAAGCTTGCGCTAGCCTTCTGACAGGCTTCGAGGTAAGTAAAAATATGTCAAAATATTACCGCATAGACAGTAGCCCCTGATGCTCTGTTTGGTGTTCGGAAAGAAAAGCCGAATAGAGGATCTATTAAATTTTGCAGGAGTCTAACAATAAAGAGTCAATATGCGTATGCAGGCTTCGCTGCTATCCACCACCGCACTGACTGCGGAGGTGGGTGTCCTGAAACAGGACCTCGGGCGGACCGAGCAAGAGCTCAGCCTTGCCAAGCAGCAGCTCGAGGAGAAAGAAGGTAAGAAATACCTTACAGAAAAAGGTGCCTATAAAAAGACGTGATTGCAAAAAATAACAGGATTGTACTGCTTATTGTAGGGGCCATGACTGAGGTGGCAACCCTCAAGCAGGCGCTATCTGAGGCCGAAAAGAAAACGGCCGCGGAGCGCACCGAGCGAGAGAGACTTGGGGCTCGGGTCAGCGAGGTGCAGCAAGAGCTTCAGGCTCTCATGAAAAAACATGAGAGTTTAGAGCTTGAGTCAAAGGCACAAGCATCCGAGCTCGCGGCGGCCCTTGAGACTGCCAGGTCTACCAAGGCCGAAGCCCAAAAGGCCCTCCGAGAGTTGGAGGAGATGAGGAAGATAGCAGCGGGTAAGGCATTCTTTATGCAAAGCAGAAATATAAAAGTAAACTACTTGTTACTTACCCGAATCCGGAGCTCTCCAGGGGCATTCGCAGATCTTCCCTGCAGCGTATCCGACACCGCCGCATTCTACCGAGCTAAAGAGGGCAACTCGACGGAGAAGGTGTTCTAGTCTCAGTATTCTAAGGCCGGACACCCTATGCCCTTGAGCGACCAGCTGAAATAGCTGGTCGAGCTCCACAAGGCGGCCGAACAGGCCATGAAGGGCTTGATAGTTCGGCTGTGGCCCGGAGAGGCCCTGCCTGGGAGCTATTTCGGGTTGGTGCGGCGGCTGGTGGAGGCCTGTCCGAGGCTCGAGGTCATCAAGCGCTCTGTCTGCATCGAAGGTGCCCGTCGGGCCCTTGCCCGTGCAAAGGTGCACTGGGGGAGGCTGGACGGTGAGAAGCTTGTGAAGGACGGGCCGCCGCCGGGGAAGGAGCATCGCAAGCCCGAGAACTATTACAAGGATGTTCTTACAGGTGCCCGCCTTGTGGCGGATGAATGTACCAAGGATGTAATTTTTGAATGAACTCGCTCGTGTTTATCCTGTGCGCTGAAAACTTGTTCATATGCGCTAAGCAATGCTTATTGAATTTAAAATATTATTTTCTGTGCGGCCGTTTATCAAAAATTGAGAGATGGCCAGTCGTCGGCTTCTGCCCCCATGCCACTAGTGCTGGGGTGTTCGGGATAAACCTGAGCGCTCTTTTTCCCATGGTTGGGTCCTTCGAGGGAGGCGCTCAGCACAACGAACCAGGCAATCGGACTATAATGCTTGAACACTCTCACTTAGCCATAGAACTTTATAATTTTAAATTTTGGCGAAGCCCCTAGTTCGGAAGACCGAGTTCGGGGCGCTATCCATGCCTTGGCCGGACAAAGCCAGCTCCTCGCTCGAAGCGGCATAAGTCTTTAGGGACTCGAAAAACCTCTCGAACAGCGACCGGTCTCTCGCCTCATCATGACAGTCAGTTTTAGCTTTCTTCACTGAGGTGCTTAACCCAGTTGAACCGGGGCACAATCGCAGTGGTTCTCCTAGTGCTACCTTAGCCGATATAGCGGAACGTAAGGCACCAAAACATAGGAGCCGGGCAAACCCAACTATTGACCCAAATCATGATTCGGAGCCGATGCATATAGTGCTATAAGTTCGGGGTGCCGCACTTGTGAAAGTGTACAGACTTCTCACACCATAATGAGGGGTACTGAAGCCCCTGGCGTGTTTGCCGTACCATGGTGTACGGGTGCGATCATGTCATTTAATAAACATATATATGAAAAGAGGATAATGCAAAAAATAGACAAAAAGCTATGCATTGTTTATAGAGAGGCTATTTATCAAAGCCGAACGATACAAGTAGTGCGATAAGCAAAAAGATATTGGACTATTTAACATGTCCTGATCAGGGGCAGGCCGCGGAATTGTATTCAAAACAGGTATACCGCTCGTAACAGAGACCACCTGGGAGTTCCATAATGCGGCATGGCTTGTCTGCCTCCCTGGATCTTGCATCGTTTGCGCGGCAGTCGAATTGCCGAACAGTTCATCCGAAGTATGGAGTCCTGAAAGTAAGAAAAAATTAAAAAAAAAAGAATCCGGCAGCCCCTAGTACGTTTTAAGCCGTATTTTGGGTGTGCCGTTATTGTGCCCCTTCCCCTGTGCCCATGGTATTTCAAGGGCGTAGTTATGTACGCGAGGTACTGGTTTCGCTATGTCGCGAAAGCTGGGGTTGGGGCCGCATTGCTACGCTTGCTCAGAGTGTGCCAGGCGGTCCTGCTGTGGGTTACTCCAGGCGCGCTTGGCAGTGTCTGACTTTTTAATTGCCGGACTGGAGAATTGCCTGAGAAGGCTACTTTGTACCTCCGCTGCGAGAGCCGCCGTATGCTCCTCCGTACGGAGGGAGCGTTCGATGTTTCCGTTGACCGTAATTACTCCTCGAGGGCCTGGAATCTTGAGCTTGAGATATGCGTAGTGCGGCACCGCATTGAACTTTGCGAATGCGGTTCGTCCGAGCAGGGCGTGATAGCCACTGCAAAACGGGACTATATCGAAGATTAACTCTTCACTTCGGAAATTGTCCGGGGATCCGAAGACCACGTCAAGTGTTACTGAGCCTGTACAGTTGGCTTCTACACCTGGTATAACGCCTTTAAAGGTCGTTCTTGTGGGCTTAATTCTTGAGGGATCTATGCCCATTTTCCGCACTGTGTCCTGATAAAGAAGGTTCAGGCTACTGCCGCCGTCCATGAGGACTCTTGTGAGATGAAATTCGTTGATGATTGGGTCGAGAACCAATGCGGAGAAGCCGCCATGACGGATGCTAGTGGGATGGTCCCTTCGATCAAAGGTGATCGGGCAGGAGGACCATGGGTTGAACTTTGGGGCGACTGGCTCTATCGCGTATACGTCCCGTAGCGCACGCTTCCGCTCCCGCTTGGGAATGTGGGTTGCGTATATCATGTTCACCGTCCGCACTTGTGGGGGAAAGCCCTTCTGTCCATTGTTGTTCGGCGGCTTGGGCTCCTCGTCGTCGCTGTGCAGCCCCTTGTCTCTGTTTTCGGCCCTTAACTTGCATGCCTGCTTGAACACCCAACAATCCCTGTTAGTGTGATTGGCTGGCCTTTCGGGGGTGCCATGTATCTGGCACAAGCGATCGAGTATTCGGTCCAAACTGGATGGGCCCTGAGTATTCTTTTTGAATGGCTTTTTCCGCTGACCGGATTTATAGCCTTTGAATCCGGCATTGAATGTCGTGTCTTCATTGCTGTCGCTGTTAACGCGGCGTTTTTGCTTATTCCGACGTGTCCTGCCACTTTTGTCCTTGGTATCCGAATTACCAGGGTTCTTTGATAAGTTGTTACTGCGAGCTAGCCAGTTGTCTTCTCCCGCGCAAAAGCGGGTCATGAGTGTCCTGAGGGCTACCATGGATTTCGGCTTTTCCTGTCCCAGGTGCCGGGCAAGCCACTCGTTGCGGATGTTATGCTTGAAGGCTGCTAGGGCCTCTGTGTCCGGACAGTCGACTATCTGGTTTTTCTTTGTTAGGAACCGTGTCCAGAATTGTCTGGCCGATTCCTCTGGCTGCTGAATTATGTGGCTTAAGTCGTCGGCATCCGGCGGTCGCACGTAAGTGCCCTGGAAGTTGTCGAGGAATGCGGCTTCCAGGTCCTCCCAAGAACCGATTGAGTCTGCTGGCAAGCTGTTAAGCCAATGCCGGGCCGGTCCTTTAAGTTTGAGCGGGAGGTATTTGATGGCGTGTAGATCGTCGCCGCGTGCCATGTGGATGTGAAGGAAATAATCCTCGATCCATACCGCCGGATCTGTTGTGCCATCGTATGATCCGATGTTTACGGGTTTGAAACCCTCTGGGATTTTATGATCCATTACTTCATTCGTGAAGCATAGCGGGTGTGCGGCGCCTCTGTACTGGGCTATATCACGATGCGGCTCGGAAGAGCTATGTCTGTTGTGTTCGGCCCGGCCGGATTTGTTGTATCCGGAGTGAAGATCATTGTCACATGTCGTAGGGCGCCTGCGCGAACCGTAGATCGATCTTGTTTGTCTTGCCTTATCCTCCAGTATGTCTCGCAGGTCGGGTGCATTTTCCCGTGCCTTAGTTGAGCGGCGTCGGGGCATGGCTTGGGTGGAGGGCCGAGAGGCCTCTCTGTCGCGGCCGCGAGGTGGCCGGTCTGCCATGTCATGCGCTGGTGATGTAGGTTCTTCCTCCTCTGATCGGGGTAGCGGCCTGCGCTTCGGGTAACTCTTGGAGGGGCGTTCGAGTTCATACTCTTCGGCCGCAAGGACTTCAGTCCATCTGTCAGCTAGCAAATCTTGGTCAGCTCTAAGCTATTGCTGCTTTTTCTTGAGGCTGCTTGCCGTGGCTAAAAGCCTGTGTTTAAAACGCTCTTGTTCGGGGGGGTCTGATGGTATGACGAATTCGTCGTCATCGAGGCTTGCCTCGTCTTCGGAGGGAGGCGTATAGTTATCATCCTCGACCTCTCGGTCTGCCGCTCTCTCATGAGGGCTGGCTTCTCCATCTTCCTGTGCCGAATCTTGCTGAGGTGGGTATTCTTCGGCGCTATCCGGGGTAGTATTATCTCCCGTGCCGGAATCACCGCTTTTGCTTTGGCGGGATTTAGAGCGGCGCCGCTGACGCCGGCGCTTTGGCTGTTTCTTGGGGGCGTCATCCCCAACTGTTCCATCGCCATGTCCATCTTTTGGAGTATCCACCATATATATGTCATATGACGAGGTGGCCTTCCAGCGCCCTACAGGTGCTGGTTCCTGTTTGTCTCCTACATCGTCGTCCATGCCGTCGATGTCTTCGGAGCTGAAGTCAAGCATGTCGGTTAGATCGTCGACAGTGGCTACAAAGTGGGTGGTGGGTGGGCTTTGAATTTCCCCATCGTCCGTATCCCACCCTCGCTGACCGTAGTCCGGCCAGGGCTCTCCTGATAAAGAGAGAGACTTAAGAGAATTCAGGATGTCTCCAAAAGGCGAATGCTGAAAGATGTCTGCGGCGGTGAACTCCATTATCGGCGCCCAATCGGATTCGATTGGCAGGGGCGCGGGGGGTTTGGAGTTCGAAAAGGAGTCCGGATCCTCGGAGTCACGGATCATGCAGAGCGCGGGGCTAGCGTTTGGCTCGATCGCCTTTGAGATCGAAGCCCCCGAGGTGACGTCCAACCACTCATCCTCGATTGGCACAATAGGCTCCGAGTTATGGGTCGGAACCGATGCGTGTGCGGCCTCCAGGACACTGTCCGGAGGCAGAGCTAGATCATGCCCCTCGAGATAGTGCGGCGCGCTTGGCCGTGGCTCGAACCCGTCGAAGATCAAGTCTCCGCGGATGTCAGTCGTGTAGTTTAAGCTTCCAAACCTGACTTGATGGCCAGGGGCATAGCTTTCGATCTGCTCCAGGTGGCCGAGCGAATTGGCCCACAAAGCGAAGCCGCCGAAGACGAAGATCTGTCCGGGGAGAAAAGTCTCACCCTGGACCGTATCGTTGTTGATGATTAAAGGAGCCATCGGGCCTAAAGGCGACGACACAAAGGAACTCTCAATGAAAGCACCAATGCCGGTGTCAAAACCGGATGATCTCGGGTAGGGGGTCCCGAACTGTGCGTCAAGGCCGGATGGTAACAGGAGACAAGGGACACGATGTTTTTTACCCAGGTTCGGGCCCTCTCGATGGAGGTAATACCCTACTCCTGCTTGATTAATATTGATGATATGGGTAATACAAGAGTAGATCTACCACGAGATCAAGGAGGCTAAACCCTAGAAGCTAGCCTATGGTATGATTGTTGTGTATGGAGTTGATTGCCTACAGACTACAACCCTCCGGTTTATATAGACACCGGATAGGGTTAGGGTTACATAGAGTCGGTTACAATGGTAGGAGATCTTGAATATCCGCATCGCCAAGCTTGCCTTCCACGCCAAGGAAAGTCCCATCCGGACACGGGACAAAGTCTTCAATCTTGTATCTTCATAGTCCAGGAGTCCGGCTGAAGGTATAGTCCGGCTACCCGAAGACCCCCTAATCCAGGACTCCCTCACCCGCCCTACCAGCGTCTCTCCAACCCGCCACTGATCCAGCCACACCTTGTTGCCATCTGTCTACTCAAGTCGCCTCGCGACCCAGCTGCGTGAAACTGTACTGAGCTGCCCTGACGGTCCCGGCACGTCTCAAACTGTCTTAGCTGTGAGCCGCCTTCGCCGGCTTACGAGCCACCTATGACCGCTCCTTGCTTTGTCGAGCCGCCGGTCTCTGTTTCTGCCTTGCCAACACGCAATTGCTGTCGTGACCTCACCCTAGCCGGCCTTCACCGACCTGCTGCCTCGCGTGTATCTATTCCAAAATCGCTGATGGAGAGCCGCCCGTCTCTGTTGTTGCACTCGCATCGCTAAGGGTCTCTGAGAGCCGCCTTGCTTCTACTACAATTTTGAACCACCAGACCGCTTTGAATGCGGCCACCGTCGACCAAGCCGTCAAATCGCCAAGTCGCCAAGACCAAGATTTCTGATACAGCCGTTCTTGCCCAAGTCGAGTTGCCGCCGCTGCAGCCTTTTCTCCGTGTATCGGGCAGTTTTAAGTATCGAGGCAGCAAGGACGATATTGCTGCTGCTCCACATCATCAGAGAGGGTCACCCAAGGCAAAAGCGATCTGCCACGCTGCAGTTGCTGCTGCTTCAGAAGTACAACTTCAACTAGTACTCACGTGAAGCTACTGAAGCTACTGTGCTAGTTCGTCCTTTGTTTGCTACGTCCACTGTTGGATACTACCAGGTGCTATTTATCCTATTTCGTTTGATCTACATATTAAATTATGTCAAGAATTTTTTCTACCAACTTGTACTACTTTATGTACACAGATTTATCGACTCATGGCTTCCATGAAGTACGATCTTCTGCTGATAGAGTTGAAGCAGTTGCCGCCGCACGCTGAAGAAAGCTGCCAACATTGTGACTTATAAAAGGGATTTCAACAACTTGAAAATCATTTGGATGACATCAAAAGTTGAACCGTCGACGTTGCGGCCACCTTGAGCCGCCGAGGCCACCTTGAGCCGCCGAGGACTGCGCCAAAGCCGCTGCCATGGCTCACCGGTTTTTGAAACATCAGGTGATATCTTTCTTTTGTATATCACGCATGTAAATGAGGCATTATATGGAGCATGCCCTCGGCGGCTTTGGCCATCAGGTTTTGTTTCGCATGACAATTATTCATTATAAATGAGGCATTATACGGAGCATGCGCTGGCAATGTTCTGCACCGGTCTTTCGTCCGTGCCACGCTATCATAATAGCGGACATATATAAGTCATCGTCCCTGTGGCCCGGTCTACATCAACTTTTCCCGTCGGCGAGGCTGACCACGCCTGCGATTGACTTGATTGTCTGCGCGGCTTACCGCGCCTACGATTAACTCGTCCGTCCGCACCGGCTTACAGTGCCGCAGCCGACTCATCTGTTGTCCGGACGAATCAGGTGATATTCATCTAAGTTTGTTTTATTAACACATATTATTTTTGTCAAAAGCAGTTTATTTTTGCCTTGGTCTGCAATATTGTTTATGCAGGGCAGTCGTTCATTGCAAGGGCGATGGTCGTACCAAGATGCTTGACGAATATATGTGTCAGCCGCCGCTTTTGCGGCCCAATTTATATCAACATGACACGGCTGACTCGACCGTACGCGCTGGCTTACAACGTTGTGGCCGACTCATCTGTCTATATTGCCTCTGATGCTGCCGTCGTCTTTTCCGTCCGTCTCTCGCGGCCTGGTCTACATCAACACACCAGGCCGCACCTGTCTGCATAAGCTGTTTATTGAGTATGAGCAAGTCACTACTTGGGTAGCCCGATTTTCTTCCAACAAATTGGAGGCAAATTTTCATATATTATCATCCGCCATCTTCACTGGATGGCTCAATGGGCATGCACACAAGTCCTCGTCACTATAGTTTGGTTAACTTCAAACAACCAGCTGGAAGGAACCATTGGCCGAGTTGCTGACACGGCTCATACGGGATCATTTATAACCCGTCGCAGTCACCTCAACATTCTGTGGATTCACATCGCGCTATCAACGGCAATGATATACACTTTCTACTATGGACAAATACGGAGAATCTCAAGACAACTCCTCGAGTTGTCTTAAGACTCGGGGGATACAATGATATGAATCAGCAAGTCTTACCAATTTCAGTAAATTCAAGAACCCCAGGACATTGGAGGGAAAAATAACCCGGCCCCGGAGATTACTACTATATCAACGAAAATTTAAAAGGCCGTCAGAAAAATTCCGGTTTACAATCCGGTTCAAGGGAAATCTCGTCTCCCACACAGCGCTGAAGCTCTCAATATCCGGTTCAAAATCTAGTTTAAGAGGAAACTGTCTCCCACAAAGCTCTGAAACTCTCAAATCCGGTTTAAAACTCCGGCTCAAGAAGAATATCCATCTCTCGCAAGTTCGATTTCTCAGGAAAATTACAAGGACCAGAGAGAGTTGGATGCATAGCACAGCTCAAACATAGGTCCCTGATGAGCACAAATTGTCAGTATGTCACTTGGGGGCTTCCTGTTCAAACATAGGCATATTCGACCAAAGAGAACATAATGTTACTACCCTCTTGACCAGGTTTGTTCAAACATAGGCGTATTCGACCAAAGAGAATATAACCTTTCCGGGTCATCCTACCTGTAACCAGCTGCGTCAACTCCATCGGGCAATCCTGTTGACACGTCGAACTCTTAACGATCAATCTTTACGGCGTATTCGACCAAGATCTGAGCTTGTTAAGGTTCAAACGGCGGTTTGTCATGCGAGAGCATGGTTTACAGATAGTCAGGATAGATCCAGGCTTCATAAGTCGCCTTCCTTGAAACTTGGATAAATCGGCCCGTGATGTATGCTGTTACTCTGACCCCGCGTACTCCTGATAAGTCTTTGAGCAAGACCAGACCTTATCTAGGGTTCAAATGTCGACTGGGTACTGTGAGTCAGGCTCACGGAACGCACGAACATCCAGTGGCTCGGGCTAGTTTCATTAAAGTATTTTGTTATCATACACATACATTGCATCATACACATGCATCATCATATATTGCATCATACATTGCATCATCATTACATCATTATAACATGCATAA
Source organism: Triticum urartu (assembly GCF_003073215.2). NCBI lineage: Eukaryota > Viridiplantae > Streptophyta > Magnoliopsida > Poales > Poaceae > Triticum > Triticum urartu. The sequence goes on from NC_053023.1 coordinate 564,245,012, forward strand.
TATATGCATGGATATACTGGTTTATATGGCAGGAATCGTTTTTCAAACCAGGTTATATTATTCAAATCTTTAATAGCCAAACATGGCTAGATTTCTATCATGGTTATCAATAACCAATACTATGATTGAGGTTTTCAAAGTCGCTTTAGCGCAATGGCTATTGTATTATCAATGGATGTGATTTATTCTATAATGGAAGGAATAGTCTCGAGTCGCTGCAGGCTTACCACCCGACACTTGGGGGCTACATTATTCAAGTTGAGATTACATCAAATATGCAAGTCCCATGTCACTGTCAGCATGCACCATGGCACTTGGGGGCTAATGCAAAGTCACTTTTTGCTCACCTTATTGAAGACCCGACTCATCACATTGTAATGAGCCGGCACTTGGGGGCTACCAATTGCTCCTATCAAAAATTTAAAGTACACAAGACTTGATCCATTATATTGAAGGGTTCGTTGTTCAGTTGGTAGAGCACAAGGCTCTTAACCTTGTGGACGTGGGTTTGAGCCCCATGGTGAGGATTACATCATATGATGTTATTTTCAATGGAGTATATATAAAGTTCCAGCTCAGTATTATCGTACTGACCCGACCCTTGGGGGCTAGACGCTGCTGTTCAAGTCTACATGATCATATCTATAAAGTCCCTGCTCATTATTGCATAAATGACCCGGCCCTTGGGGGCTACACTGATTGAAGTTTTTATGAGCATAAAGCAGTTACAAGTCCCAGGTTGCTGCAAGCATGACAACCCGACACTTGGGGGCTACATATGTGGAATATTCAGTTTATGACTAATGATTGAGATGAACAACCCGGATTTCTTCAAGGTTGCAACACTTATATTGGAGCAAGTCTTAAAGCTATCACTATGTTCTCCTCTTAAGACTTGGGGGCTACAGGTATTATGCATATAAAGGAGAAACGTCTTCAAATTATCAGTTTTGAGCAAATCAAGAAGATCAATTACATGACCTGGTGTCAACAACAATTATGACCCGGCATCATCTGTTTTATAACCCGGAAATTTTGGTAATGATAAACCGGCAAGTTTTACATCTTCAAGCCGGCTGAAAGTCAGATGAGTATTTCAAGACCAATATTTTTTAAGCCGGCGCTTTGGAAGCCGATTCAAGTGGATTATTTCTTACAATATTTCTCTACAAGAGACCAATATCAGCAAATTGATTATGAAGCTGGCCTAATGACCTGGATTTTTCAGAAGAAGTGACCGGATTTTTTACATTGGCAAAGTTTGAACATATCTGCTAAAGGAGGTGTCGGTGTCAAAACCGGCGGATCTCGGGTAGGGGGTCCCGAACTGTGCGTCTAGGTCGGATGGTAACAGGAGACAGGGGACACTTTGTTTTACCCAGGTTCGGGCCCTCTCGATGGAGGTAAAACCCTACTCCTGCTTGATTAGTATTGAAGATATGGGTAGTACAAGAGTAGATCTACCACGAGATCAAGGAGGCTAAACCCTAGAAGCTAGCCTATGGTATGATTGTTGTGTATGGAGTTGATCCCCTACGGACTACAACCCTCCGGTTTATATAGACACCGGATAGGGTTAGGGTTACACAAAGTCGGTTACAATGGTAGGAGATCTTGAATATCCGCATCGCCAAGCTTGCCTTCCACGCCAAGGAAAGTCCCATCCGGACACGGGACGAAGTCTTCAATCTTGTATCTTCATAGTCCAGGAGTCCGGCTGAAGGTATAGTCCGGCTACCCAAACACCCCCTAATCCAGGACTCCCTCAGTAGCCCCCGAACCAGGCTTCAATGACGACGAGTCCGGCGCGCAAATTGTTCGGCATTGCAAGGCGGGTTCTTCTCCAAATCTTGTGTACCTGTAGGAATAATGTCCTATTCTTGTAATGTAGTGCTCCTCGGCTTCCATGCCCAATAATGGCCGTCTTCTACGTGTAAAGCAGATGCGAAAAACCGGGGCGTTTTTACATTTACACCCCTGGCCGTATAAACGAGCCGCCTATTTAACGGGATGGGGATTTAGATCCAAACCACATCTCATCCTTTCCGCGAGTGATCATCAGAGCGCTTCCAGCAAAGGTCTATTCCAACATGACCAGCCGTCGTAGCTCCTCCCCTCGCCCCTCCGGTCCCAAACCCGGGGACTAGGAGAGTTGTACCATCCCGCATAGCAAGTTAGCGTCACTTCAAGCCTAGGGATTCCTCCCCCAGGCATGCATGGTCCCGGTCCAAGCCGGTCTCGCCACCTATAATGGCGGAAAACAAGCGGAGAGCACCCCCAATCCTTCTAGGGGAGAGCGGGTGTGCCTCGTCCCCTATCTATTAAGGGGACTGGGATTTCCAATTCACCCATTTCTCCGCGGGCTTCTGGAGTTTTACGGCCTCCAACTGCACAATCTCACGCCCGCCTCTGTGTTGCATATTGCGGGTTTCGTCGCCCTTTGCGAGCTATTTTTAGGCGTTGAGGCTCATTTCGCATTGTGGAAGAGGTTATTCTACCTGGTGCCCCGTTCTCAAAAGGGATCCATATACCAAGTGGGCGGAGCTGAAGTATGGCGCATCGCCGGGACCGGATACCTATCCGGAACCCCAAAGGAAGCATCCGAGGACTGGCCTTCGGAATGGTTCTACATAGATGACGTCCCGCTACCGGACCCTATCCGGGTCGGTCTCCCTGAGTTCAACAGTGCTCCATTGAAGAAACACTTGAGCTGGCGTGCGCGGAGCTCTCAGAGAGAAAGCGACAGAGACGTCTTTTACCTGATGGGCCGGATAAGGCTGTTGGCTCATTCCGGACTAACCATGATTGGAGTCATGGCCGCATGCATTATGCGAGGGGTGCAGCCGCTTCAATACAGAGGCCACCCAATGTGGGAATTCAACGGGGAGGATGACGCCACCCGTTACGGTCGTAAAGGGCCGGACTCGCCCGCCGCTCTAGAAAAGATCTTATCCTCTTTGTACAAGGGAGAAAAGGAGGAATTCCTCCGCGTCAATCCGCGGGCCGGATTCAGTATGAACGATCCTCCAAGTTGGGTAAGTGAACAATTGCGCTTGCCGTTTGTTTTATACTCCCGTGGTTAGATAGGTAGTCTAACGACTTCAATGCAGGAACTGCGACAGGAGGTAAAGAATATCAGCAGCCTCCCTCCACAGCCCGAGGACCCAGAACGGTCCCTCGATCCAGACTTCGAAGAGGATCCGGAAATATCGGTGGAGCTTATCGACGGGGTGTTCTATCAGCTAAGCAAGGACAATACCTTGGTAGCCATCATGGCTGATTACCCAGGGTTAATCCCGGCCACCCAGGTGACAGAAACCGGAGTCTCATTTGCTTGAGAGGGACTACACTCTCATGTATTTCGGTGTTTCTGATGACAACCGCGTCTTGCAGGGGAGATTTCCATGACAGGAGGCCGAACCTGCGGCGGCTAGCCAACGAGGGGCCGCAGAGCCCCGTAGGGCAAAAAGGAATGAAGTCCGGACTGAAATGCCGGCGCAAAGGTATGGTGCACCCTCTGCTTCCCTGGAGTTATTCTGTCAGGGTCATATTAACGTTCGTGCTATCTTCGGGACGAAGAGGCCTCGCCGGACTACATCCGGAGAGGTTGCCAATCGCGCCTCCACCAGCCAGGCTCCAACGTCTGGCTAGGAAGCGGCGGCGAGTACAAGGCGTGCACCAGACGCTCCCCCGACAGAGGATGCGGACAGGCTGTCCGCCACAAATTCAGAAGTGGAGAGCGCCATGAACCACAGGCGTCGCCAGACAACTCTACGCGACGGTTGTTTCTCCCAAGAGGCTTTAGATGCCTTTAATTCGGGAGATGCGTACCTCCGTGCTGCTCAAAATGGTTTAGCTAGAGCTACGGAGCAGTATGTGAAAGACATACGGGTAAGAAAATTTTGGTTAAATATATACATATGCCAGTAGCCCCCGAGACTTGAAACAGTTAGAGCAACTGATTTAAGGATCATTTAATATGCAGGTTCTTACAGAGAAGAATACTGTACTGTCCCAGGAGCTGGAGAAGTGCAAGGCCCAACTAGAGGCCGCACTAGCCGCAGCAGGGGAGCCCCGAGAGACCCCCTCAGGTAAAATATACTTTGAAAGATTAGTATTGTGCGGTGTGGATGCAAATTTGACAAGTTAAATTGCAGATGGCGCCGGACTCGATCCGGACAAGCAACAACTCTTACGCCAGTTAAAGGCCGGTGAGAGTATGTTGACAAGGGTGAGGCGAGAGAAGAATGATCTTCAGGATGCCAACACCAAGCTGGATGTCGAACTTAAAGATGTTCATGGCCAGCTGTCGGACTCCACGAAGGAGAATCAGCGGCTTCGACGCGGCATTTTTAGTAAGTGCTTGAGCGAACTTTGAAAAAAGAGTTCGGCGAGGAAGTCAATTAACAGAGTAATGTCTGTAGGTATGCTCACAGGTCGTCCTGCAGAGGAGATGCCCGGTTCTACAGGTGACCTTCTTCCGAACTCATGCAACTGCATGAGCGAATTCGGCAAGCGATGTGAGGTGTTGCCCAAGCCTTATGGCCTGCCCACTCCGTGCCCGAGAGCCTTCACCCGATCCAAGATTCGGAGGCCGAAGAGTTTCCGAACTCTGAAGTTCGGATTCTTGGATGTTGTCCAGCGAGTCCGGCCCGTTGCCTGATCCTAAGCTCAGGTCTTGAGTTGCATCCTCCTCTCCGCGGGTATCCGGTTTGGAGGGGTCGGGAATTCGGACGTAGCTGGTCCTTAAAATAGATGAAGGGTCGCCGCACTGCACCTCTACCACGGCAACGTGGTGGGTGACTTGGGGAGAGTTAATTTCTCTTAGATCGGGTTTAAGCCCAACCTGGTCGTAATCCGTAGCGACCCCCAGGGCGGCGATGTGATCCAGGAGCCCGTTTACAGAAGAGAGCTCCATTGGATCTAGCTGCTCGGCGAGCTCCGAGCTGACGTGTAGGTTGCTTTTGATGACCCGAGAGGTCACCGTCGGCGCAACAGCCGAACAGGCGGTCATGAGGAAACCACCTAGCCGGAGGGTTTGGCCGACAGCCAAGGCTCCCTTAGCAACGGCGCCGTCTTTGAAGACGGGAGAAGGCATCCTTCCTGATTGTGACGGCACAGAGGTACTCTCAATGAAAGCACCAATGTCGGTGTCAAAACTGGCGAATCTCGGGTAGGGGGTCCCGAACTGTGCGTCTAGGTCGGATGGTAACAGGAGACAGGGGACACTTTGTTTTACCCAGGTTCGGGCCCTCTCGATGGAGGTAAAACCCTACTCCTGCTTGATTAATATTGAAGATATGGGTAGTACAAGAGTAGATCTACCACGAGATCAAGGAGGCTAAACCCTAGAAGCTAGCCTATGGTATGATTGTTGTGTATGGAGTTGATCCCCTACGGACTACAACCCTCCGGTTTATATAGACACCGAATAGGGTTAGGGTTACACAAAGTCGGTTACAATGGTAGGAGATCTTGAATATCCGCATCGCCAAGCTTGCCTTCCACGCCAAGGAAAGTCCCATCCGGACACGGGACGAAGTCTTCAATCTTGTATCTTCATAGTCCAGGAGTCCGGCTGAAGGTATAGTTCGGCTACCCGAACACCCCCTAATCCAGGACTCCCTTAGGAGGTTTGCTATGAGATCATGGACACTCATCCAGGAGGAAACGACAAGGACTTAAGGATGATCAGGTACTGGCTTACAAGAATTCTTAACCCGGAGCACAACCTGTCAACTCTGTTCTGGTGTTTATGTTGCAAATATCAGTTTAACATGGATAAATCCAAATTAAACTGGGGGCTAATGTCGGGGATATACCCCGCGGTATGACCCGGTCGGAAATATGACCCGGTCAGACTTGGCGGCTCACCAGAGACCCGACTGACATTTGGCGACTCACTAGAGACCCGCCCGATCCTCGGCGGCTTATTAGTAACCCGGCTGGCGGGTCAAACGGACGACGACACTCAACGGCCTAGAAGGCGATTCATGGGAAGGCGGGCTTATGTCTGGCAAGCCGGCTTAAGAAGGAAGACATAGGGAATAATTCCTTTACAAGGGAAGCAAGACTAGGGTTCCACTTGTAATAGAATAGTCCTAATCCTACTAGGACTCCTCATGTAACCCGCCCCTTCAACATATACTAGCAAAAATGCCTGCGCGTTGCACGGGAGATAAAAAGGAGCACAGGCCAGTGCTGGTTAAGCGCGCCGCCGTGCTTCGGCTCCTCAAACTGTCGTGCTTGCTCGCGCCACTGCTAGTTTTAGCCCCATGGTTTGATGTCGCCACACACTGCGTTATCGGCTGCCGCTAGTTCGCCGAGCCCCTGCCGACAGATGCACATCGCCCACTCTTGCCTATCGACCTTTGCCATGTGTGCGCTGATGCAAGCTTCACGCCTATCAGTAGGGGTTGCCGCAGCACTCCTAATCATCGCCACCATGGCCCGCTGCCACTGCCAACCATGCACTTGGCTTGGCACGCAACGAGAATCGCGTACTACCACCATCACGTCGCATGAGCCATGCCCGCTGGCCAACACCCGGTTGCTGACCGCACCATCATGCCAACATGCCACCACGAGCCGTAGTGTTGCAGACGTGCCTTGGCCGCCCACTATGTAGTCGGCTGCAACTGGTGTGCTGAGCCCCTATGCCAGCAGATGTGCGACACTCACTCTCGTCCATAGTCCTTCATCATGTGTGCACTGTCACGGGATTCACGCCTACCAGCATGAGTCGCCGCACCATTCCTAGTCGCCGCTACCAAGCCCTGCTAGCAACAACACGCCCGAGCGCCCACGCGCATTGTCTTGGCTGGCTTAGAGCATCATGTGCTACAAACATGAGTCGTAGTGTTTCGGACGTGCATCGACCGTGCCGGATGCATGAGCTGATCCATCCAGGCCAGCTAGAGATGCTGCGAGCGTCCTATGTTGAGTGTCACAATTTTAGATGGGGTCGAGCTAGGCTTAAGAGGCGAGTTCGACTCCCCTGACTTATAGTGCGTAATGTTGATCAGTTGTTCTCTTTTTTACGAATTGTTCTCTTTGACGGACAAGAAGAAAAAACAATGATTGTTGTTTTTTCTCACTTATGGATGGCATTGATAGGTAATTTTCATCTAAGTCCAGACATACTTTAAATCTCAGCCGTCAATCTTTATGATTAATATAAAATCAACGGATATAAAAGGGTGACCTATAGAGAACCATGAAATATTTCGTCCTTTATTATTAGGTATAGATAGGGAGGGGCAAGGCACACCAAGAGGGATAGAAAAGAATCGCTAAGACTAGACACAATTGGGGGCGCCAGCTTATACGGCAACTCCCTCATGAGCATAATGAGACCTAGCCACAAACAACATGTAGGGTTATTACCGGATGATGTTTCCTAGGGCCCGAAGCTGTCTAAATCCTTGTCTTGTGTGTTGATCCGCCTCGCGTCTCTCGATTCCGACCAACCCCTTCAAGCTACCGCATAGATGCGTTGGCCTCATGACTAAGTCCTCACACTAGGACATCTGCCATGACAATTCCATGACAGAACCTATGGCTGAGGCATAGGGAATGACTTTCATTCTCTCTATATATTCTCCCGTGGTCGGGTTTTGAGTCTTACTCAACTTCACACCTTACAATACAAGCAAGAACTCCTTCTTTGACTGATACATTTTGAACTCCTTCAAAATCTTGTCAGGGTATGTACTCATTGAAAAATCTTATCAAGCGTCTTGATCTATCTTTATAGATCTTGATGCCTAATATGTAAGCAGCTTCACCGAGGTCTTTCATTGAAAAATTCTTATTCAAATATCATTTTATGCTATCCAGAAATTCTACATCATTTCCAATCAACAATATGTCATCCACATATAATATCAAAAATGCTACAGGGCTCCCACTCACTTTCTTGTAAATACAGGCTTCTCCGAAAGTCTGTATAAAACCATATGCTTTGATCACCTCATCAAAGCGTATATTCCAACTCTGAGATGCTTGCACCAGTCCATAGATGGATCGCTGGAGCTTGCACACTTTGTTAGCACCTTTAGGATCTACAAAACCTTCTGGTTGCATCATATACAACTCTTGTTTAAGAAATCCATTAAGGAATGCAGTTTTGACGTCCATTTGCCAGATTTCATAATCATAAAATGCGACAGTTGCTAACATGATTCGGACAGACTTAATCATCGCTACGAATGAGAAAATCTCATCGTAGTCAATACCTTGAAATTGTCAAAAACCTTTTGTGACAAGTCGAGCTTTGTAGATAGTAACACTACCATCAGTGTCCATCTTACTCTTGAAGATCCATTTATTCTCAATGCCTTGCCGATCATTGGGCCAGTCCACCAAAGTCCACACTTTATTCTCATACGTGGATCCTATCTCAGATTTCATGGTCTCAAGCCATCTGTCGGAATCTGGGCTCATCATCATTCCTCATAGTCCGTAGGTTCGTCATGGTCTAGTAACATGACCTCCAGAACAGGATTATCGTACCACTCCGGTGCGGAACGTGCTCTGGTTGACCTACAAGGTTCGGTAGTAACTTGATCTGAAGTTTCATGATCATTATCATTAGCTTCCTCTCTAGTTCGTCTAGGCATCACGGGAACATATTTCTCTGATGAGCTACTTTCCAAATTGAGAGAAGATACAATTAACTCATGAAGTTCTACTTTCCTCCCACTCACTTCTTTCGAGAGAAACTCCTTCTCTAGAAAGGATCCATTCTTAGCAACAAAGATCTTGCCTTTGGATCTATGATAGAAGGTGTACCCAACAGTTTCTTTTGGGTATCCTATGAAGACACACTTCTCCGATTTGGGTTTAAGCTTATCAGGCTGAAGTTTTTTTCACATAAGCATCGCAACCCCAAACTTTTAGAAATGACAGCTTAGGTTTCTTGCCAAACCACAGTTCATACGGTGTCATCTCAACGGATTTATACAGTGCCCTATTTAAAGTGAATGCAGCTGTCTCTAATGCATAAACCCAAAATGATAGTGGTAAGTCGCCAAGAGACATCATAGATCACACCATATCTAATAAAGTACGGTTACGATGTTCGGACACACCATTACGCTTTGGTGTTTCAGGTGGCGTGAGTTGTGAAACTATTCCACATTGTTTTAAATGAAGGCCAAACTCGTAACTCAAATTTTCGCCTCCGTGATCAGATCGTAGAAACTTTATTTTCTTGTTATGATGATTCTCCACTTCACTCTGAAATTCTTTGAACTTTTCAAATGTTTTAGACTTGTGTTTCATTAAGTAGATATACCCATATCTGCTCAAATCATCTGTGAAGGTTAGAAAATAACGATACCCACCGCGAGTCTCAACACTCATTGGACCACATACATCGGTATGTATTATTTCCAATAAGTCAGTGGCTCGCTCCATTGTTCCGGAGAATGGAGTCTTAGTCATCTTGCCCATGAGGCATGGTTTGCAAGCATCAAATGATCCATAATCAAGTGATTCCAAAAGTCCATCCGCATGGAGTTTCTTCATGCACTTTACTCCAATATGACCTAAATGGCAGTGCAACAAATTTGTTGCACTATCATTATCAACTTTGCATCTTTTGGCATCAATATTATGAATATGTGTATCACTACGATCGAGATTCCATAAACCATTCACATTGGGTGTATGACCATAGAAGGTTTTATTCATATAAACAGAACAACAATTATTTTGTGACTTAAATGAATAATTGTATTGCAATAAACATGATCTTATCATATTAATGCTCAACACAAACACCAAATAACATTTATTTAGGTTCAATTCTAATCTCGAAGGTAGAGGGAGTGTGCGATGGTGATCGTATCAACCTTGGAATTACTTCCAACACACATCGTCGCCTCGCTCTTAACTAGTCTCTGTTCATTCTGCAATTCCTGTTTCAAGTTACTAATCTTAGCAACTGAACCGGTATCAAATACCCCGGGGTTGCTATGAACACTAGTAAAGTACACATCAATAACATGTATATCAAATATACCTTTGTTCACTTTGCCATCCTTCTTATCCGCCAAGTATTTGGGGCAGTTCCGCTTCCGGTGACCATTTCCTTTGCAGTAGAAACACTCAGTTTCAGCTTTGGGTCTAGCTTTTGGCTTCTTCACGGGAATGGCAACTTGCTTGCCATTCTTCTTGAAGTTCCCATTTTTTTCATTGCCCTTTTTCTTGAAACTAGTGGTCTTGTTAACCATCAACACTTGATGTTATTTCTTGATTTCTACCTTCACCAATTTCAGCATCGCGAAGAGCTTGGGAATCATTTTCGTCATCCCTTGCATATTATAGTTCATCACGAAGTTCTAGTAACTTGGTGACGATGACTAGAGAACTCTGTCAATCACTATCTTATCTGGAATATTAACTCCCACTTGATTCAAGCGATTGTAGTACCTAGACATTCTGAGCACATGATCACTAGCTGAGCTATTCTCCTCCATCTTGTAGGCAAAGTACTTGTCAGAGGTCTCATACCTCTTAACACGGGATGAGTCTGGAAATATCATTTTCAGCTCTTGGAACATCTCATATGCTCCATGGCGTTCAAAACATTTTTGAAGTCCCGGTTCTAAGCCGTAAAGCATGGCGCACTAAACTATCAAGTAGTCATCATACCGAGCTTGTCAAACGTTTATAACATCTGCATCAGCTCCTGCAATAGGTCTGTCACCTAGCGGTGCATCAAGGACATAATTCTTCTGTGCAACAATGAGGATAATCCTCAGATCACGGACCTAGTCCGCATCATTGCTATCATCTTTCAACTTAGTTTTCTCTAGGAACGTATCAAAAACATAGGGGAGCTACAACGCGAACTATTGATCTACAACACAATTTGCAAAAACTATCAGGACTAAGTTCATGATAAATTAAGTTCAATTAATCATATTACTTAAGAACTCCCACTTAGATAGACATCCCTCAAGTCATCTAAATGATCACGTGATCCATATCAACTAAACCATGTCCGATCATCACGTGAGATGGAGTAGTCTTAAATGGTGAACATCTCTATGTTGATCATATCTACTATATGATTCACGTTCGACCTTTTGGTCTCCAGTGTTTCGAGGCCATGTTTGTACATGCTAGGCTCGTCAAGTTTAACCCGAGTATTCTGCATGTGCAAAACTGTCTTCACCCGTTGTATGTGAACATAGAGCCTATCACACCCGATCATCACGTGGTGTCTCATCACGAAGAACTTTCGCAATGGTGCATACTCAGGGAGAACACTTATACCTTGAAATTTTTGTAAGGGATCATCTTATAATGCTACCGCCGTACTAAGCAAAATAAGATGCATAAAAGATAAACATCACATGCAATATAAATATGTGACATGATATGGCCATCATCATCTTGTGCCTTTGATCTCCATCTCCAAAGCACCGTCATGATTTCCATCATCACCGGCTTCACACCTTGATCTCCATCGTAGCGTCATGGTCGTCTCGCCAACTATTGCTTCTACAACTATCGCTAACGCATAGTGATAAAGTAAAGCTATTACATGACGTTTGCATTTCATCCAATAAAGTGGCAACCATAAGGCTCCTGCCAGTTGCCGATAACTTTTACAAAACATGATCATCTCATAGAATAACGTATATCACATCATGTCTTGACCATATCACATCACAATATGCCCTGCAAAAACAAGTTAGACGTCCTCTACCTTGTTGTTGCAAGTTTTACGTGGCTGCTACGGACTACTAGTAAGAACCCTTCTTACATACGCATCAAAACCACAATGGTGATTTATCAAGTTTGTTGTTTTAACCTTCAACAAGGACCGGCTACAGTCAAATTCGATTCAACTAAAGTTGGAGAAACAGACACCCGCCAGCCACCTTTATGCAAAACAAGTTGCATGTCTATCGGTAGAACCGGTCTCATGAACGTGGTCATGTAAGTTGGTCCGGGCCGCTTCATCCAACAATACCGCCGAATCAAAATAAGACATTGGTGGTAAGCAGTATGACGATCACCACCCACAAATCTTTGTGTTCTACACGTGCATATCATCTACGCATAGACCTGGCTCGGATGCCACTATTGGGAAACGTAGCATGTAATTTCAAAAAAATTCCTACGCTCACGCAAGATCTATCTAGGAGATGCATAGCAATGAGAGGGGGAGAGTGTGTCCACGTACCCTTGTAGACCGAAAGTGGAAGCGTTTAACAACGCAGTTGATTTAGTCGAACTTCTTCTCGTTCCAACCGATCAAGCATCGAACGTACGACACCTCCGAGTTCTGCACACGTTCAGCTCGATGACATCCCTTGAACTCTTCATCCAGCAAAGTGTTGAGGGAGAGTTCCGTCAGCACGACAGCATGGTGACGGTGATGGTGAAGTGATCCGCGCAGGGCTTCGCCTAAGCACTACGAAAATATGAACGGAGGCGTAAACTGTGGAGGGGGGCGCCGCACACGGCTAACAATTGTTGGTGTGTGTTCTAGCGGTGCCCCCTCATATATATAGGTTAGAGGGGAGGAGAGGCAGCCAAGGGGGTGCCCCGAGTAGGAGGAATCCTACTTGGGGTCCTCCCAATTCGGCCTCCCCCCTTCCTATTCCTATTCGGAGTAGGAAGGGAAGAGGGGGAAGTGGGGATCCTATTCCCTTTTTCCTTTCCTCCTTCCCCTTTTCTAGTCCAATTTTGCCAGCCCATATGGGGGGAACCATCCCCTTAGGGGCTGGTATATCCCTCTCTTCGCCCATTAGGCCCATATAGTTTGCCGGGGGTTGCCCGGAACCCCTTCTGGTGACCTGATACGTACCCGGTACCCCCGGAACACTTCCGATGTCCGAATACTATCGTCCTATATATGAATATTTACCTCTAGACCATTTTGATACTCCTCGTCATGTCCGTGATCTCATCCGGGACTCCGAACAACATTCGGTCACCAAATCACATAACTCATATAATACAAAATCGTCATCGAACGTTAAGCATGCGAACCCTACGGGTTCGAGAACTATGTAGACATGACCGAGACACCTCTCCAGTCAATAACCAATAGCGGAACCTGGATGCTCATATTGGTTCCCACATATTCTACGAAGATCTTTATCGGTCAAACCGTTATGACAACATACATTATTTCCTTTGTCATCGGTATGTTACTTGCCCGAGATTCGATCGTCGGTATCTTCATACCTAGTTCAATCTCGTTACCGGCAAGTCTCTTTACTCATTCTGTAATGCATCATCCTGCAACTAACTCATTAGTCACATTGCTTGCAAGGCTTATCATGATGTGCATTACCGAGAGGCCCCAGAGATACCTCTCTGATACTCGGAGTGATAAATCCTAATCTCGATCTATGCCAACCCAACAAACACCTTCGGACATACCTGTAGAGCATCTTTATAATCACCCAGTTACGTTGTGACGTTTGATAGCACACAAGGTATTCCTCTGGTATCCGGGAGTTGCATAGTATCATAGTCAAAGGAATATGTATAAGTCATGAAGAAAACAATAGCAATAAATTTTAACGATCATTATGCTAAGCTAACAGATGGGTCTTGTCCATCACATCATTCTCTTAATGATGTGATCCCGTTCATCAAATGACAACACATGTCTATGGTTAGGAAACTTAACCATCTTTGATTAACGAGCTAGTCTAGTAGAGGCTTACTAGGGACATTGTGTTTTGTCTATGTATCCACACATGTATAAAGTTTCCGCTTAATACAATTCTAGAATGAATAATAAACATTTATCATGATATAAGGAAATATAAAATAACAATTGTATTATTGCCTCTAGGGCATATTTCCTTCAGTTACAGATACCCACCGAGGACCAGCGCGACACTGGCGCGGTAGTACTGTCGGAGTGATACTGCCGGCACAAGTAAGCAGTACTACCATGAATTGCAGGTGGGATAACCGAAACTCCCATGATAGTACATGCGACACAAAAGTGGAAGTACCACACAAGCGGTACTACCGGCAATTACAGAAGGGCAATAGAGACCCTCACGATAGTATGCTCGGCACTCAAGCAGAAGTACCGCACAAATGGTACTACCGTGCGAGACAGGGATACTACCAGTAATTACCAGAGGGCAACAGAGACCCTCACGATAGTGGACATGGTACAACCATGGAAGTACCACACAAGCGGTACTACCGGGGATACCAGTGGTACTACCGCTTGGTAAAAGGGTGTAAGGACAGAACACAACAGAAGGAATGCTACAAGGTTGAGGAAGGCAGCATGGGTGCATACAAGTTGTGTACGCGTTGAATCCACCCATACATTTCACTGTGGATCCCATTTTAATAGTACGGATTTTCTACTACTCAAATAAAAAAGCGAAAATCCGTCTTCGCTCTTTTCCTAATAAAGGGGAATAAAACTGTCTCATACCATCAGTATGAATGACTGAAATGCTCAATGCGTACAACTAGTCCATAAAATACATTGTCATCAACAACAATACTAATTAGAAAGAGACATGCCCTTTCACCCGCCATTGGAGAGAGAGAACAAGAGGAGAAAGAGTGAGACCGATCCGACTCATCTCGGTCGACTCAAAGTCATTCGTCCGACCGAGCCTTAACGACCATTATCCACCCATCCTCATGATTGTTGCCACGTCAAAACATGGCTCTACACACGCTAGTGCTTTCTGTCAAAGATAAATTCTGCGTTTGGTGCTTTTTGCTAGCTGCTATCATTGTGATTTCTTTTCTTCTAATAACGCCTATATTACAGTGGTTTTAAGGCATGTCCAAAGCTGACCGGCATATGATTATGGTATATGTCTGTTTTTATGTTCAGACATGGTCCACAGACATAATGTAGGAGAAAGAGTCATCCAACCCTTTTCACAAAAGGCCTATCTATAACTTGGTCGACTAAGACTTAACGAAGTCTAAGTCGAGTGACGTCAGCGTAATTGTGGTGCTGCAAGCGACATGGCTAAATGCTGCAAATGGTGATGAAAATTGTTGCGACATTACTGCAAGCAACGGAAACATTTGCTAATTTCGTCCTGACTAAAAATTCTACGACCGTCAAAGAAGGATGTTGCAACCGGTGAGATGACGTGCTACAATAAATGAGGAAGGATATGCTACAACTAGCAAGACAGATGTTGCAACTGGCAAGAAAAAAAATGTTGCAAACGATGGGACAAAATGCTGCAAGGTCGACTCAGACCTCTTTAAATCTCAGTCGACTGAGTTTTAGCAAGTTCGTTTCATAAATTAATCCTTATTTATCGGCTTGGGAGGAGAGAGGAAGGGACCATGCATGTGCAGAAAGAAAAAAGAAGAAGGACCACGTGCTAACTTTTTGTTGCTTAAGTAGATGTTCGGATACCGGTATAACTCCCCCATGTTTGTCTCCAATTTGCTGGAGAACGAACGTTCGGACCATTCCATGAATCGACGGGGTTTTCATTGGATTGACAAAAGTTGACACAAACGATTCAGACACTACAACCCACACATATACCGAAGTTGAAGGGTCTCCTTTGAAGACGGCCTTATGCATTTCACTCTTTTCAACTGAGTTGCTACAGTGGTGTTGGCCCGGATGGTTTTTCTCCACTAGAGGCAAGCCGTTCAGCTCCCACCGCCACGCTCACCACAAGGCTCAACCGAGCCACCACCAGCTCTCATAGTGGCATCGGATCGGAACCAGGGCCCACGCGGCCAACCTCACTAACTACAAAAGCCAACCCCATCGCCACCGGCTCGCTGCTAAGAACACACTCCCGCCCCACCCCCACCCCCACCGACAGCAGCAATGAAGGCCCTCGCCGGCGACAGCAACGCCTCCGCGCCGCTTCTGCTGGCGACTAAGATCAGCATCCCCGCCTCCTCCACGGGCGGGGCCGCGGAGGCCGCGCTCCTCGGGAAGGGGCGGTACAAGGTGTGGGCCCTCGCCGCCATCGCGCTCCTCGCGCTCTGGTCCATGTCGGCCGCCTCCGTCTCCCTCCGCTGGTCAGCCGGCGACCTAGCAGCCGCTGTCTCAGGGGACCTCGACGCGCCACTCCGTGACGATCTCGATTCCCTCGTAAGATTTTTTTTTGCTTTTGTTCGTTTCGCAGTTCGCACCCCCTCCGTATTCTTACCTGCCAAGTGCTTGATGTATGGTCTGTTCGTACGCGCAAGCTCAAATGTGTGTTTCACAACAAGGACTGCCCGTGAAGAATCTCTTCTTGTATCCGGATCAGGAGGCCCTTTAGATAAGGCATCCGGATTGTTGCGCTATCCACATTTCTTTGGAAAACAAATCCGCTTATATTTTAATGTCTGACGAATGCCACAATTTTATTGCTACATTTTTGCAAATCACAATCTCGCCAGGAACTAAAGAGATGGCCTAAGTTCTCTAACTCAAGAGTATTTCTTAGAACACGTAGTTGCTCCTATACGTTCCTTAATTATTTTCGGAAACACTAACGCCCACACGTGTGGAACGTCTCCAACTCGCCCACACGCCTGGATCGTCGTTAGTTGTTTTTTGCACGAATCCTGACACCAAAAGATGGATTTGGTGTGCCACGTAGGACAAGCCCGGTGTGTGGTGTGTAGGTAGTTCGCCCGCGCGCTGTTTCTCCCTCGGACGAGACCGGTTGCGAGTCGGGGCGTGCGGTGGAACTGCTGTCGCGCCCGCACGCCGCGCACGACTTCTGTTCCCCATCTCCCATGACTGCCCTTTTTCCCACTCTCCCACACCAAGTTGTCATTTGCCATGTTTTCTGCAGGGTACATGGCAACTGCCCTATTTGTGATTGTAAGCAGATGGCAACTCTCTTTACCCCGAACATGTTATTGTTGCCACGTCTGTTTTTGTAGCGCTAAATGGCAACTGTCCAGTGCTAGTGCGTGGCAACTGCCCTATTTGTGATTATAAGCAGATGGCAACTCTCTTTACCCCGAACATGTTATTGTTGACACGTCTGTTTTGTAGCGCTACATGGCAACTGTCTAGTGTTAGTAGGTGGCAACTCCTAAAGATACCACCGTCGCCCACATGCCCGTCTCCTCTCCCACACACCAAAAGCTATCAGTTGCCATGTGATTTTGCAGGGTACATGGCAACTGCCCTAGTGTGCTTGTAAGCAGATGGCAACTCTCTCTTTTACCCGAACATGTTTTTTGCCATGTTTTTGTAGTGCTACATGGCAACTGTCTAGTGTTAGTAGGTGGCAACTGCCCTATTTGTGATTATAAGCAGATGGCAACTCTCTTTACCCCGAACATGTTATTGTTGACACGTCTGTTTTGTAGCGCTACATGGCAACTGTCTAGTGTTAGTAGGTGGCAACTCCTAAAGATACCACCGTCGCCCACATGCCCGTCTCCTCTCCCACACACCAAAAGCTATCAGTTGCCATGTGATTTTGCAGGGTACATGGCAACTGCCCTAGTGTGCTTGTAAGCAGATGGCAACTCTCTCTTTTACCCGAACATGTTTTTTGCCATGTTTTTGTAGTGCTACATGGCAACTGTCTAGTGTTAGTAGGTGGCAAATCCTAAATTTTTCAAATCATGGCAACTGTAGTAGACCAGACCATACATGGCAACAGCTACAGTTGCCCAAAAATGGCATCCGACACTTGACCTGAGATGGCAACTGCAGTTGAGCAACCATGGCAACTACAGTTAAACAAACATGGAAGAGGGTTCGGACCATGGCAATCGCGGCGGGACGCGTGGTTACTGCCACGCGGGGCGTGTGGCTCGCAGGCGGGGAGGGGCGAGGGCCGAGACGGGTCGTGCGGGCCGTGAGGTCGCTCGCCCGGACGTGCTAGTGCGGGCGATTGCGCCGCACACCGAACGTGCGGGCTGTGGTAGGGTGCGCGCGGACGTGCTCGTGCGGGCGGGCCTGTGTCGATGCCACACGGGGCGTGCGGCACATACCCCCTAGATGCCACACGTGTGGCAGTTATTGTCGTCCATTATTTTTTGAACTTTTTTTGCGATGTTTTTTTCTCTTCTCTTATTCAACTTAAGTGTAGCCACAAACTAAACACCCCCAAATTTTGCGCACCAAAAAATTCTTATCATTTGAGAAGGTGCTCATTGTATTGATAGTTGGCATTGGAAAGCATAACACTATAGTTGTTTGGTTATTGGATTCTGAATGAAAATAGGCTTGTTATAACTGAGCAGGAGATGGAGGAAAGGGAGAAATTAGTTGGTCGGATGTGGGACATGTACACACGCACCAGCGATGAGGTACGCCTTCCACGGTTCTGGCAGGAAGCATTCGAGGCTGCATACGAGGAGCTTGCTGGTGATGATATGCAGGTCCGCGACACGGCCATCTCTGAGATTGCTCGAATGTCAGCCCACAGACTTGAGCTTGAGCAGCCTGTGAATGCGAATGAGGTATGTTCAGAGCATCATAGTTCAAAACAGAGTACTATTATGTTTATTCTTGTTAATACAGACCTACGTTCCCCCTCTTATGTTGTAAATAGTTCGTGTATTCTTGTTCACTTTACTTTGTAAGCATTCGTCAGATCTTGGACCCAATTGGTCATAATTTCTTAGTATGACTGATTGCCAATTTTCTACTATATTGATCTTACAATGCTCAAATCAGTGATAGGTGATCCATATGAATACATGGGTACCTCATATTATTCTTGAAAAATAATGTTTGGCATAGGCGTAACAACACAGTTTGCACCTATATATGATCATTAGTTGTTGTCCATACATTTATCTAAGTTAAGCATGACATGCTAATTTTGGCACAAGGTATTTTTCATTGTAGCAATTCTCATGAAAAGCTTCGGTAAGTTCATCATTCAAAATTGTTAGATTTGCATATAATTTCTTGTAAGCTAGCATGTGGTACATTTTCTTTACAGCTGTGGATTGCATGTATGGAATATTAGAATGTGAGGAGGAAACATATTCTTTCATATATTCCTTTTATGCATAACACATAAGGGATGATAAGTTTTAGCTATGGACAAGACTCCGCAGGACAGCCTGAGCAAATAACTTCTTAAAGTCACAGTACAGAACTTCAAAATATAATGCTTTGGAAGTTATGCTTTGCATTTCCTGCTCAGCTCCAAATTGCTGATTCTTTTGTGAAGTAATTCTTTCAGCAAAGCACCCAACATTTTGGTGAACTTCAGAAAAACATCATAAAACGGAGAATTATGGAGAATAGCATTTACATTAACTTGCCGCCCACCAAAGTTATAAATTGATCACTTTTCCCTGCTTGTACATTATTGCATTTTGGTGCTAACCTGCCTGCTTTTTGAGACAGTCACAGAACATCACTCTTGTCATTTACAAAAAAAAAACCCTCTGTTTTTGCCTTGAACATAGTGCAAGGATATGGCAAATTTATCATTTCTGGTTATGATACCCTGTGAGCTTGAGGTCAAGCTTCACACACGAAACATCCATATAAACACAACATATGGTCACCAGAAACATGTGATGGTGCTTCACACCACAGCCACAATGTGGCTTCGCATTGCTTTTAATCCCTCCCAAAAGAAGCTACAGTAAAACCGTCACTGTAATTTTAATACTCCCTCCGATCCATACTAATTGACGCTGCTTTAGTACAACTTTGTGGGTCAGAGGGAGTACTATTTGCCGTAGTTGTTCCTGCTTAATGTTTACGATTTGATTTTCCCACCTAACCAGACTGCAAGTTATTCTGGTAGTTTTGTTTCTGCTGAGCTTATTTTCCCTTTTGACTTGAATACGCACGAGTGTGCGTACTATATATTACTTATTTTCCCTTTTGGAATACATCACCTCTATCTGCTTAGCAGGATTACAAAACAAACCTAGTTAGCTCTGCAACCATTCTTGATGAAGTTGTCTTTGTATATATGAAATGTGAAAATGATATCAATGTGCAGCGAGATGTGAATTGTGATGTATGATCTAGAAGAATTTTGGCAACTCAGCAAATTGTGTAGCAACTGCAAACATAAACCCGAGCTTCTCAAAATAGTGTCTTGTTTCCAGAGGACCAGCCTGTTAACCGCCAAACTTGCATTTATGCTTATCATTGAAGTTTCCAGAGGACTAGCCCATTTGCTACCTGGAACTGTTAGGTATCTAGCATGGTTTTCTTATTCTGTCACTATTTGCAGGAAGAGGGCAAGGTAAGCATCAGGAATAATGATCATGGCAGAGTGAAGCAGTAGCTTCAAAACTGAAGATCTATAACGGTTGCGGACAACAGATATCAGCAGCCGAGCTTCGAAGCTTTGATGTAAACTGAAATTTTCTGTATGGGAGGGCAAGCAAAAGCTTGCCATGATGCAAAGTTTTAACTTCCCCGCAGTAAAGCATTGTATTATACTTGTATTATTCATAGGTCCTGATTAGAAATGTCATGCCATTTGCTATATGTAGTAACGTGGAATAGTGGCAAGATCATGCTGTTTTTGTTTGAAAAAACATGGTTGTTTTTTCTTTGAGTATACTAGCCAGCACCACGGTAATAGTAGCTGATGTTGAGGCAGCTCGTCAAGTCCTGCCCAAACACGAGGCAGCAGCGCTTCCCCATGGAGGCGGCCGCCGCCTCGCCGCCGCGGCACTGGTCCGCGGGCGGCACGAAGCACCGCGGGTGCACGTCCACCCGGCACGTCCCGCACCGGTACCTCCACGCCACATCGAGGCCGCGCACATAGACGCCGGCGCGGCGCCGCCATCCGACTTCTTGACGAGCCACGCGTCGTGGCCGCAGGGGTGCGCCGCGGCCGGACCCCGCGCCACGGGCGGCAGGCGGACGCAGAGCGGGTGCACCACGACTGTCGCGGAAGCGCACCCACCGGCGCTGCAGCCGTAGCACGCGCCCTTCACGTCCTCCCCGCACACCTCGCACCTGACGTTGCCGTCGCCAGCGCTCTCGCGCCGTTTCAGCCTGTGCTGGGAGTGGACGATGGACTTGAGCGTCCTGGGGAAGCTGCGCGCGCATACCTCGTGGAGCTTGAAGCCACAGACGGGGTGGCCGCACAGGTACCGGGGCCCGGCGCCGGCGACCAGACAGCCGTCGCAGGTGAACTCGCCGTCGTCATCAGCGTCCGCTGGGAGCAGCCGGTGGCTGCCGTGGGCGACGGACCTCCTCCTGCTACACATCCCTTCCAATAATGCAACGAGTACTCCACTGCTACTGAGCTTATTTAAAGTAGACCAATCTATGGCTTGTGGGGACAGCAGCTGTTTTGAAATGTAAACCTTGTAGAAATTACTTGTACTCCACTAGCCAATCGCGCATGGATTGAATTGTCCGTTTCTTGGAAATAACACTTGAATCATCAACAAGTGGCCACGAGACAACGGACCGCATGTTCATGGGTAATGCGAGACGACTTGGACTACAAGGGCACCTACAACCCATTCGGCAAATTTAAAGCTCTAAATGTTGTTCTCCTGGAAGACCACACTTTTCATATATAAACCTTCATATCCATGTAAATTTGATTCTAAAAAAACATGTAAATTTATGCATGTCCATTATATAGCACAAATCATCGTCACTTAAATAATTCGACAAAACAGAGTAAACCATGCTTCAACAATTCAACACATGCCAAAATAAAATTCAACAATTTATACATACATAGATTTGCGATACATGAATGAATTAAACGCCTCCATTGTTGTGCTTGTTAGTCCTCTTCTTTATGTTGATCAACCATTTCTTGTCTGCATCATCTAAGAGGCTAGAGTCTTTTAATATGATCTTCGACTCATCCGTTTCTCTCACAAGTCTCAATTTCTCTCTCCTGAGCTCAATTCCTTGCAATGTCGCTGCCTTTTTAAGCTCTTGTTTTGCATATTCTCTCACTTCTCCAAGTCTATTCTCTCTCTCCCAATGTTCAACTTCTCTTTCACCCTCTTTCAGTCAAACTTCATCACCTCGCGCTTGCACACCTATGAAGAGCTTGTACCTCTCCTCCTTCTTCACCTCCTTGGAGGAAAAAATGCCCGTCCATATGGTAGACATTTTGATTGCAACGCCATCACGTGTGTCCCTCTCCTTCTCCCAGTTGTTTCTCGTCATCTATCGGTTTCTCTTTTGCATGATAGCTTGTACGTCCGCCGCTCCACTTTTCTCTTTTTTCGCGATCCAGTCCAATTGATTAATGGGAGCTAGGGTCATTGTTTTTCTTCATCTTCTTGGGGCCAATTTTGAGCATCTCAATGATGGTTTGCCACTTTGGTTTCCCATTTTGTTTCAATCTACAATGAGACAAAGTGAATGGCTTGCGCTCAGTTTGTTGGTACAAACTCGTCGCCAAAGTTGCATGGCTTTGGGATCCAATGCCACTTTGGTTCCAGCCAACCACTTGTATATAGTAAAATAACAAACTTGTTGACGCTCTCATGGAAGGTGCACCATCTATGTTGGAGAATCCCTCATTGCGGGTGGTATGGGTGGTATGGATAGGGTTTGGCTCCACGTAGTGCTTTTGCTGATGATGGTAGAGTTTATAGTATTTTTTGCCAATATTTGATGCTCTTTTGCCTAGTTCCATATATTGGATCCATGCTTGTGGCCAACCAAGATTCAACCAACACCACATCTTCAAAGGTGCGAATGTCGTACATCTTGGCTTAACTACCTTTTTGTTTTTAGTGTGCGACGTTTGCCCGACTTCAAACAAAGGAGAATGGGTATTCCTCAAGTCAAAATGCATAGGCTCTTGACCATCATTGATCATGTTTAGCATGAATTCATCCTACAATATGCATATGCATTGCAATTGAACTACCACCCCTAGATTGATCCAATGGTATGTGCAGCAAATGAAGCAATTAATGCAAATGTCATATGGGGCAAAGAATGTACCAGAACTTGGTCGAGAGTATTGTCAAACAGAAGGTGGGCATGCTCGGTGCTAGCATTGCCCGATGTTGTCCATTGCCTTTAAAGTTGCGGCGGTTCATGCACCGTCTCCTCAACGGCTACATCTCCTGGGAAGCCATCCGGGATGCCTGGTCGCTAGGAGGCCGGAACAGACTCGAGTTGTGTCGAGGTTTCTTCCTTCTCGCGGCCACGACGAACAAATCGATGGCAGTCACTAGACCGGACGCACCCAAGTCCATGTCCTCATAATCGGTCATCTCTGCACCAGCTCTTTCTCTAGTTGTCTTCTCTGTCGCTTCGTAATCACGCCGCGTCCTTCGCCGCCCCCTACGAGAGCGACATTCTCTACCTTAAAGCTGACCCCCACGGGCTCCATTGAGGACATCATCCATGATGAAGGTGGGGCGGGGTATTCAGCGGTCGCATCTACGATGGAGGAGGGCGGCGGCGCAGACGGGAAGAAAGGGTGGAGGTGGGCGTCAGCTCGAACATAGAAAAATGGAGAAGCGCGTGGGAGGTGTGCAGTCGATTTGGTGGACTTCATCAATTTGGAGAGGATTTGGGATGGGTCCCAGCTATCGGATTCGACATGCGGACATGTTCGGGCATTCTCATATCTGCCCCACATATGGAGGGTGACGGATAGCCCAGGCGTATAGGGATGGTTTGAG
This sequence comes from Triticum urartu, assembly GCF_003073215.2. Taxonomy (NCBI): domain Eukaryota; kingdom Viridiplantae; phylum Streptophyta; class Magnoliopsida; order Poales; family Poaceae; genus Triticum; species Triticum urartu. Next base: position 564,268,574 of record NC_053023.1, read on the forward strand.
GGTTCCGGATGGTTTGAGGTTTCCGGTTGGGTGGCATTTTTGTGACTCGTCATTGACCGAGCAATCCGCCCAGACATATAGGGAGGGTTTGAGGTGTCCGTTTGTAGATGCTCTACAAAAGACTTGGAATAACAATGCAAATCATTACCACCTTCGGGGTTTCAAATTTCTAAACAATGATTAAGACAAATTATATGTGGGTTATATGACAACACATTTATGTGAATAATTCGAACTCTTGCCATTCACCTACAGGTGAGTGGAGTTAGGGAATGGAATGCATGAGAGAAAATATCTCTCTATAACTTCATTGATTTGGAACCCGTCTTAAAGGCTTCCACATAATCATTTTATCTTGATAAAGTACACAATCTGAGAAGAAGTATTTAGTTGTTCTACAACATATTGTAAGCCAGAATATCTAGATTTCCGTTAATGAAAAGAACAATCAAGATTCTAAGGTTATTATCAAAGTGATGAATGGAGAAGGTAGTTGTATTATCAAGAAATTATCACCAAGGAATATTTGCATCGATTATTCATGAAAATTTCCATGCCCTCACACTCTCTGTCTCTTTTTCATGGAACCTAATCATTAACAGATCTGGGATTAGGGAATGTTTACTGAACAATCAAAGAAAAATTTGGAAGTTCAAACAAGAACCAATTGTGAAAAGGACATGTTGCAATATACTAATGGAGTACAATATTTCAAAAATTGCACAATATCTTCAACTCATCCTGGAAATGCATCTAGACATCTCATATGAAATAACTGCTTATTCGAGGCTATGGTATTTAAACATCATATATGAAAAACAATGAGGTTTCGTTTTAAAATATTTTGGCTAGCAAACGTTGAAAAATAGCAGCAGGACATTAAAGATCATAAGAGGAAAACATATCTTTATAACCAAACTATTCATCCTTTTCTTTTCAATATATATGCAGAGCTGAATCATAGATGGGGCAATAACCTTCCAATCTCCAAAACATGGTGTGAAGTTCATTAGTCATTTAGAGAACACAAAAAATCTAGCCAAAGTCGCATACAAAAGTGTAGTATGAAAAAATCAATATGGTATACTTTACTGTACCCTTCATGAGCAAACCAAGGATATCGAGGAACTGAAAAGCAATATAGAAATATGTTGATACACATCATCTCCAAGTGAAAGTGCAAATTAAATAAATTGTTATAGCATAATTAAAACTTAATGACATAGATAAGAAAAACATGAGTAGATGAACAAGCGATCAAAGTCACAGCCAGTAAATCCATGCATTCCAAAACCGAAGTTGTTGGAATTCACCTAAGGGTTGGGTCCAATTCATTGACATCATTATGATCTGCCTCCTTGACGTGGGCCTAAATGCCTCACGTGTCCTTGATTGCCCGTCCTTGCAGCAACTACGACATATCATGAATATGGCCATGAGGTGTCAACCGGAATTTGACGGGAGTGTGGAGTAACGTGCTAGACAACAAAAAAAGCATGTTAGACAATCACACCCACGAACATTATGAAGTAGCAGAAGCAGTGTAGAGATTGGTGAAGCTCAACGATTCCCGCAACTAGGTTATACCTCTGAGCTACGACAAATTCTTCGAGATGATACACTAATCTAGAGTTGAAGTAGATGACCTTTTCAAGGTATCCGCGTGTTTTGAACTAATTATCTGGCAGCACTCATTTAGGAAGATCTCTGAGAAAATAGAGAGAGAGAGATTAGCTTAGCAACATTCAAGAATAACTAGAAGTCTATTCTAGTTAGACCAAAGGAGAGCAGAGCGCGTAGCTAAGCGGATGCTCCTTTAAAGAATTGATGTGCTCCTCCACTATAATGCCCACGATGCGGCTATATCTCTCACGTGTCGAAGCACGACTTAGAGGCATAACCGCATTGTAAGCAATGTCGCAAGTGAGGTAATCTTCACACAACCCATGTAATGAATAAGACAAGAGGTACATAGTTGGCTTACAATCGCCACGTCACACAATAGCATAAATAACATTACATTCATCCAGATACAATCAAGGTCCGACTACGGAACCAAAATAAAGACAACCACAAAATGCAACAAAGTCCCAGATTGCCCCAACTGGGCTCCACTACTGATCGTCTGGAAAGGAAACGTAGTATCGTCCTGAGTCCTCATCGAACTCCCACGTGAGCTCAGTCGAATCTCCTAGAGCGGTATCATCGGTCCATGCATCTGGTTTTGGAAGGAATCGGTGAGTCAGGGGGACTCAGCAATCTCACACCCTCGCGATCAAGACTATTTAAGCTTATAGGTAGGGTAAAAGGTATGAGGTGGAGCTGCAGCAAGCACTAGCATATATGGTGGCTAACATACGCAAATGAGAGCGAGAAGAGAAGGCAAGGCACGGTCGAGAAACTATGATCAAGAAGTGATCCTAGAACAACCTACGTTCAAACATAACACGAGACCGTGTTCTCTTCCCGGACTCCGCCGAAAAGAGACCATCACGGCCACAAACTCTGTTGATTCATTTTAATTAAGTTAAGTTTCAGGTTTTCTATAACCGGACATTAACAAATTCTCATCTACCAATAACCGTGGGCACGACTTTTGAAAGTTCAAAACCTTGCAGGGGTGTCCCAACTTAGCCCATCACAAGCTCTCACGGTCAACGAAGGATATTCCTTCTCCCAAGATAATCCGATCAGACTCGGAATCCCGGTTACAAGACATCTCGACAATGGTAAAACAAGTCCAGCAAGACCACCCGTTGTGCCGACAAATCCCGATAGGAGCTGCACATATCTCGTTCTCAGGGCACACCGGATAAGCTAAGCATACGGGAGCCAACGTAACCCAAGTTGCCAAGGGACGGCCCCGCACGGTGCTCTAGGTTGGACCAACACTCAGAGGAGCACTGGCCCGGGGGTTTAAATAAAGATGACCCTTGAGTCCGCGAAACCCAAGGGAAAAGGCTAGGTGGCAAATGGTAAAACCAAGGTTGGGCCATGCTGGAGGAGTTTTATTCAAGGCGAACTGTCAAGGGGTTCCCATTATAACCCAACCGTGTAAGGAACGCAAAATCAAGGAACATAACACCGGTATGACGGAAACTAGGGCGGCAAGAGTGGAACAAAACACCAGGCATAAGGCCGAGCCTTCCATCCTTTTACCAAGTGTATAGAAGCATTAAAGTAGACAAGATATAATAATGATATCCCAACAATAAACATGTTCCAACAAGGAACAAACTCCAATCTTCACCTGCAACTAGCAACGCTATAAGAGGGGCTGAGCAAAGCGGTAACATAGCCAAACAACGGTTTGCTAGGACAAGGTGGGTTAGAGGTTTGACATGACAATATGGGAGGCATGATAAGCAAGTGATAGGTATCGTAGCATAGGCATAGCAAAAGAGCGAGCACCTAGCAAGCAAAGATAGAAGTGATTTCGAGGGTATGGTCATCTTGCCTGCAAAGTTCTCCGAGTTGACGTAAGCTTGATCCTCGTAAGCGTACTCAACGGGTTCCTCGATCACGTACTCATCTCCCGGCTCTACCCAAATCAAGAACACAAGCAAAGGGAGACACAATCAACCACGTGCAATGCACAAGCAACATGATGCAAAACATGGCATGATATGCGGGATGTGATATGCGATGCATATGCATGCTTCGGAAAGGAAAGATTGAACCTGGCCTCTACTTGGAAAACCAAGAGTGCCACTGGAAAGATGAGTTGATTTCGGTCGAAATCGATATAAAGATCACCGGAATCGGATGCACGGTTTGCAAATGTCAAGCAAAACAAATATGGCACCGATCTGCAATTAACAGCACGAGGCCATCTAAATGCATCAAGAACAACAAGCTATCGCACTCTAACATAACAACAAAGCACATGTAGTGATCCACTCAAGATGATTGACAAAAGATGAACACTGAGCTACGGCTAATTCACACAATAGCAGGTTCAAACAAGCATGGCAAAAGTGCAAAAGATAACAGGTTACAGACTTAGAGAAAATAACAACATGTCAGGAATTTAACATCGGGAAGCAATGTTTAGATCAAGATAACAACATGCTACAGGAACATATCATGGCAAAGCAAGGCATGACATGAAGCTACTCAAAGTATACAACAAAAGTCCCTTACTGACCATAAGCCAAAAGGGATCAGAAAATACAATGGCAACCATGTGAACATAGCAACTTTCGTTAACAGATTCAGACTTAGTAGAAAACTGGAACATGGCAAAAACAGATTCACGTAGGCATGTTTACGAGCTCGATGCACTCACCACAAAGCATGGCATGACAAACTAAGCATACACACAGCAAGTAGACATGGCATAGAAGCTAAACATGGCAAGAACAACCTCATAGCATGCATGGATCAACTACAACAACCTCGGCAAAATTGCTTAACATGTAAACAATCTGCCAGGAACATTTTATAGCAAAAGTAGAGCTCGATTGAGTCAAGTTAGGGTGCTCCATAATTGCAAACAAAGACATGGATGGATAGAGCACAACAATATCTACAAAACATCCTTACTGAACCTGCTCAAAAGAGGCATGGATTACTCTGTAGCAATAAGAATACATGGCATAAAAATATTATCAGGGAAAAGACTTAGAAAATTTCTAAGTCTCTGAAATCAGCAACATTACGAGAGCTACTTTGCATGATTGTGCTAGTCACCACAGAGATCACAAAAATATATGGCATACACCCCTGTAAAGATGGCATGGCATACTTCAAAACACATGTAGGGCTCAAGTTCATAGGAGGCACACATTAATCATGGCAAAAATGACAAATGTCCAATTACTGATAAGAATCTAAAACTAACATTGCATAGAACTCTTGCAACAACATTTAGGGCATCAAGATGAGCTCATATAAATATGGTGCAATGGAATGAAATGAAGTACTCGTCAAGACAAACAATTTGATATGCTACACGCCCAAAACGGAGCCACAGATGTAAAGTTATGATGCGATGAAAAACGCTAAAAATTACTGGGACTGAGGCAAAAGTCAACCGTCTCAGATCTAGGGTTCGTCCGGGCACGCGAACCGAGGACGACCGAGATCTTGCCGGAATCACTATAGATGGCCGGAGGAGACGGGGGTAGCCGGATCCGGCAACACGGGGCTTGCCGGTGGCCGGACTTGGCGAGGACGGCGATGGCGGCGGCGACGCCGGGCGGCGAGGTGCGTGCGGCGGCCGCCGGCGACGAGGCGGAGCGGGGCGGCGGTCGCCGACGACGGCGAGGAGGAGGTGGGCGGCGCGGCGAGGAAGGAAGGCGTGGGCGGCGCGCGGGCTCGGAGGGCCGCGGCGGGTGGCGGCTGCACTTGACACGTGTCAGCGCAGGAGTGGGCGCGCGGCGGCGGCGGACATGTCCGTCGGCGGGTTTTCGTCCGGCGGCGGAGAGGGAGCGGGGCTAGGGTTAGGGATCCGGAATTTTCGGAGGAGTTGCCTTTTTATAGGTAGAGGGAGCTAGGAGGCCCCAAATTGAGCACGGTTTGCGGCCACGCGATTGTGATCGAACGACCGAGATGATGGAGGGGGTTTAGGTGGATTTTGGGCCACTTTGGAGAGGTGTTGGGCTGCAACACACATGAGGCCTTTTCGGTTCCTCGATTAATCGTTGGAGTACCAAACGAAGTTCAAATGACATGAAACTTGACAGGCGGTCTACCGGTAGTAAACCAAGGCCGCTTGGCAAGTCTCGGTCCAATCCGAGAACGTTTAACATCCGCACACGAAAAGAAGTAGAAAAGGACACCGGAGGACATAGGAGCGCCGGAATGCAAAACGGATAACGGGGAAAATGCTCGGATGCATGAGACGAACACGTATGCAAATGCGATGCACATGATGACATGATATGAGATGCATGACAACGACAAAAGCAACACGAAGACAAAAACCCGACAACGAGAAAATATCATAACTTAGTGCCGGAAATGGCAAGAGTTGGAATACAAATATGGTAGGTTACATACGGGGTGTTACACCCACACATTACTCCTATAAAGAATGTTGAAGTACCCCACCTCTTGGGAGCCTCCGCGAGCAGAGTGCCCTTAGCGCCGTATGTTGTGTCGGGCCTCGGGTGGCTGGCTCCCTGAGGTGCTCAAGGCCGTCTGATTTGCATCTTAGCGCGTAACAGTCGGGTAGTCAGAGAGGGCCATTCGACTAGGGGGGCGCGACGGCGCGTGATGGATGAGGTCGGGTTCGCCTGCTAGCATTCATCGCCTCCTATCGGGCTGCTTCGCTCGCCCCAACCAGGCCCATGCACTCGCGAGGCTCGACGGGTGACATCCTGGTGGTCGAAGAGGGCCATCTGGACAGGGATCCCGATAATAAGAGGCCAGCTGGTCCAGCGGCCAACCAAATCCGAATGCGGTTTTGAAGGATGTTCGGTATTTAAGACAATTGCATCTTCCTATAAGTTCGTTGTTTTAGGCTACACGTCATACATAACGCACACCGGTCTTCCTCTCGCTTCGTCTTGGAGCTCCTGCTCTAGATCGCCTTTTGCCTGCTCCCGCAAACGACAGTCGAACACGTCTACCACCTCCGCCTTCTTGCGCGGATGCGCATCCTGCCCTGTTCTCTGGCCTCAATAAGCATGCAATTCATCATCAATCGACATACCTTTTTTGTTTCGGGTGGGTAGCTCCTTTGTGTTCGTGTTCTCTTCCATTTGAAATGTGTCGCGCCGTTTCGTCGCCGTGGTCCACCATTGCTGTCGCGCTGCCCGCCTGCCGGCCCGTCAAAGACCATCGCGATCCTTTGTGCACTGCCGCGCCATCGCCAAATACCATTTTTAAGGAAGGATTTTTACGGGAGCTGTAAAAGCAGCGCACCTGTCAATCTTATGGACACCTCGTGAAACCATATTTATGGGGTGTTTTTTAGGTAACTGTTGGTGATGCTCTTGATAATTTAGTTGCAAAAAAATCCCTAAAAATTCCAAGAGCTCTAACGAAAATGTCGTTTTGTTCTCTGCGCGTGCCGTGAATCTAAACTCGGAATCGCTACTACTCCTCGGCTCACCACTGATGTCACCGACACGCTCCTCTCGCCGCCGCGGCCGCCGCCTGTAGGTTCTAGCGATCCACCGATGGCGAGGCCGGCGGCGAAGGCGCTGCCGCCCAAGCACCTCGTGGCGCTCGCCGTCGTCGCCATCCTCGGACTCTTCCTAGTCGCCGACTACCTCTGGGCCTCCTCCCGCTCCGCTGCCCCCTCCATCTGGCCCTCGAGGGTCGATATCTCCACTCGCCCCACGGCGTCGCCGCCGCCCTCGGCGAATAAGGTGACGCCCCTCAACCTGATTTTTATGATTATTGGGCTGCTGTCTGCCCTCTACTGCCTTCAACTATTCTGTGCTCTGGCATTGTCGGGGTGTGCGATTACTGAGATCTGGTAGGAGATTTTTTTCCTATTGAGGTGTGCGATTATATTGACCTCTGCACTCTCCGATTGGCAGAGTAGAAATTCATTTGCTGCCCTGCCTCTAGGCTTACTGCCTTCAAGTGCTTGACTCGCAACTTCCCCTCGACCTAATGCAGTTCACTCGAGCATCCATCGTTTGCTTGATTGTTTGGTGTGAACTTTTAAAGTTGGTTATGCTTGCTTCCTGTGGCAATGTAGATGTTCGAGTGTCTAATTGCAGAACACTGATTTCTGGTTGGTCATGTTGCTTGGCTGTGGTGGTCATAAATTTTCTTACTGAATATCTTATAGAACTGCTGGTGAAATGGCAATGTACATCCACTGGTAGGCCATTGTTTGTTTTGCAATTTGTTGCAAATTAATTTCTAACTCCTAAGAAATCGATTTGTTAATTGTCATGACCTATGTTGTGACTAGATTGCTATGGTATAATTTGGATTTCAAGTTGATTTGCTTGCTTATTATCATCATTCTGTCTGCTACAATGATTTCATTCAGAACTAATTATGTTATATACTTCTCTTGTACAGCAAACAAAGGGCAATGCATCTACAGGTTCCATGGACATAAGTGCCACTTTTGCGGATTTGCCAGCACCAGAATTGCAGTGGGAGCAGATGGCTGAAGCACCGGTACCACGTTTGGACGGTGCTGCTATACAGATTAAGAATCTCTTATTTGTGTTTGCTGGATATGGCACCATTAACTATGTGAGGAAACTTGCCCGTTCTTTTACTAGTTTACTAGGTTTGCCTATTTTTCTGTACTGTCTAAGATGATACTTGCTTAAGCATAATATATACACATGTTAATGCTTAAGATGGATATTTTACTTAAAAGTTGAATTAACATAAAATGTTGTAGTTGTGGAGGGGGTGGGGGGACTTCACACTATTGCTGTAGTTTTGGTATCTGAATGGTTGCAGCTTTGTCAGTCTGTACTCTGTACACTATAGACTCAACAAATTAAACTGAATAAAATGAATGAGCATTATGCCAAAGTTCAAGCGTGCCCTTACTTACCGAAATTAAGTTCAAGTAGTTGTACTATGTAATGTTGTTGCATGACCTCATTATAAATAGCTATGATAGTCGATACATATTGCTGAGTTCAATTAATTTAATGAAGCCACACTGCAAAATTCTCCAGTTGTTCCTTGTAATGTTGTTTTCTTTATTGCAGAACAGCAGAGGTCTATCATTAGTTATTTCTGTTTGTCAACAAGTTAACTCTTGAGACCTTCTGATGTTTTCCATTTATAGGTGCATTCTCATGTGGATATTTACAATTTCTCGGATAATACATGGGGAGGAAAGTTTGATATGCCAAAGGAAATGGCACATTCACATCTGGGGATGGTTACAGATGGAAGATATATTTACGTAGTAACTGGACAATACGGCCCTCAGTGTAGGGGGCCTACAGCTCGAAATTTTGTGTTGGACACTGAAAGAAAAGAATGGCATGATTTGCCTCCACTGCCAGTTCCTAGGTACGAGTCTTGTTTCATTTTTCACACTTAATATTAGACATCACATTATGCATTTGTTTGTATTTGTACTTGCATGGTCCTATTCTTCCATTGATCTAAATACTAGTATTTTGGAGTCTGAAGATTTGACAAGTTCTTTCACTTTTTTCCCTGTAAATATCTTGTTCAGGTATGCTCCAGCCACACAACTTTGGAGAGGGAGGCTTCATGTGATGGGTGGTAGTAAGGAGGACAGACATGAACCTGGAGTTGAACATTGGAGCCTCGCAGTTAAGGATGGGAAAGCATTGGAGCAGGAATGGAGGAGCGAGATACCAATCCCTCGTGGTGGTCCACATAGGTCTGTTACTTCCTCTTCATGTGACATCTGTTGTTGTTCTTTGAAAATGGAAGTTGTTAGATTCCTATATCGTCTTGACTTCTCGACGTTTCACTTTCTGGTGTCTTTAAACTCTTCTTGTGCTCCTGGCAATACATTTTCTGTTAATCAACTATTTTGAAGAATAAGTTCTGGGCAAGAAATTTGGTTGCACAGTATACAAAATTGAGGGTGGTTTATGTAACACATAACATGTTTCTTAGTTCATGACCTACTATTTTGCATCAGGGCATGTGTTGTTGCTAATGATAAGCTCCTTGTTATTGGTGGTCAAGAAGGAGATTTTATGGCCAAACCTGGATCACCTATATTTAAATGTGTTAGAAGAAGTGAGGTATGTTGATACTTTGATTAATCAGTATACATGCTGAATTGCTACACATGATGGAGAAAGTTGTTCATTTTAGATGTCAACTCAGATCAGTTTATTGCATTAGTTGCGTATCTCAGCCATGTTTTTTGCATGACTGCATCTATTAAATAGACGTTGAATACCTAGCATGCTTCACCTAGTGGCAACTAGTGTGGACTGCAGTTTCGATACAGAGGACAGGTCTGTTTTTCTACGAGTGATTGTAAATAGTTAATGCCCTACAGTCAATTGTAGATCGGCACTTAGTGAAAAATCTATCATATCGTATGGTACCATAATAGGATGTATTACAGAATAATGATGATTTTTTAGCTCGCGTGTTTATCAACATAGATACTCGATATTTAAGAAAAATATAGATACTTGTGTGAAATGTTTCATCTTCTAATCACAATAGTTTTCTTACTTAAAGTTCTACATTCCTTCTCTTGATCTGTGCCTATGCAGATGGTGTACAGTGATGTATACATGCTTGATGATGAAATGAAGTGGAAGGAACTTCCACCCATGCCGAAGCCAGATTCACATATAGAGTTTGCCTGGACGAATGTCAACAATTCTATAATTATTGCTGGGGGAACTACAGAAAAGCACCCAATTAATAAAAGAATGACCTTGGTTGGTGAAGTATTTCGGTTCAATTTGGAGACACTGGTACATATCGTTCCATATACCTTTTTTGTTTTGTTAAAAAAGCAGTTCATGAAAGCAGGGGAAGTTGGGAAAATGTTGTGCTAGGTATTAGCTATCAACATCCTGTTGTTTGCAATGTGGTGTTTTCTCTGTTTCTTGTTTTTTTTAAGTTCTGCTCTTAATACACAGAGAACTGAAATACTGTTATTCTACACATCCAAATTTCTGTTCTAGAATAATATGATGCTAACAGAACTGTGAAAGAGAATCTTAAAAAAAGAGGATCCGTAAATCTTGAATTGCGTGGGTTGTTATCGTGATGCGACTGAAATTCCATCTGCATACAGGAATGGAGTGTGATCGGGCGGTTACCTTTCCGGATCAAGACCACGTTGGTAGGATACTGGGATGGCTGGCTGTATTTCACTTCCGGGCAACGGGACAAGGGCCCAAGCAACCCATCTCCTAAAAAGGTTGTCGGGTGCATGTGGAGAACTAAGTTGCACCTGTGATTTTTCTAAAGGAGAACTGATTTTAGCAGAGCATTCTTTCAGTATTCTTTTCGGTACATAACCGTTCGATTCCCCCCCGTTGGTGGGCGAGTTAGTTTATTGTCATACGAATTGGTTGGCTTTGTTGTGCACTTTCACATCATGCCACTTACTCTGTTGTATGCTTATATTTTGCGGTTATACTTACATCACAGAATAGCTCACTTTACACAATTTTGTACAATATCCTATGCTGATGTTCTAATCTTGTACTCCTAGCTGCAACAGATACTTCTACTCTTGTGTTTCTTGATGTTCCTCTATTCTTGGAGTACATAGCAATTCGTGGGAGAAAAGTATATTGTACGAAATACTGCTAGCCACATCAGGTATTGAAAGCATTCTCGCCGTTGCTTGTTCACTCTTACATCTGAGAGGTGTTCAGATAAGAGGCATCCGGCAGGTAGTTTTCATATGCACTCCGCATTAGTTAACCAGAAACACCTCTCATCCAAACACCTTCTAAGACCAAGACTTATTATTCTCTCAAGCCTCTGCAGTAGTAGCTTCTAAACTGGATGTGAATCCAGTTCGTATCCTCTGAGGCATCAACGTCATCTTGACCTATTCCTACAGTTTTTTTTTTGCGAGATCAACAGTACTAGTTTATTCCAAAAGGTTAGGGCTACAATCCAAGGGCAAGAGTTCTTCAATACATGGACTTGAGCTATTTCAACTCACACAGTTACACCTCTCACATGCCTTCTGTGAAATGGCAAGTGTTGTTCTCTGGCGGTTGCTGCTTTTCGCCCGTGTAATTGGACTTGTATAAAGTGGCTGGATGGTTCCTTGTGATTACGATGATCAAAACATTTTTGTTTTCTTTTTCCTTCGAAAGCTGGGAGCTACCGAGAAGTACGTACAGTACTAACTTGCACCTCTTGTTTTATGCCGTAGATTGCTCACGACATGTCGCTGCCGATGACCACAGAACCGATTCCTGATCTGTACAGGATCATATCCAGGGGACAGCTAGTGCCGCTCGTGTAGCACTTTCCAGTTTTTCTGCAATTCTTTCCTCGTTGACGTTTCTAAAGCATTTCAAGATTTTGCTAAAAAAAGAGAGAAAATATCAGCATTTCGGGCTTTCGGCGTCCAGCTTTTAAGTGATGGCAGTTAGACGGAGTACAACACTTGAGGTATGGCATGAGGCACACATCCATTTTTTGGATGAAGGGTGGTTTTATTTGCTCAAAATGAAGAATCAATAAGATACCAAACACAACAAGCACACACCGGACCTCTGCAACACAACTAACATGAACACATGCACACAAATCTATGCATAGGTGAGGAAAAAAAACTGAAAACAACCTGATCCGCGATCGGCACCACACAGACGGCGAGATTCTTCAACAACAACGTCTTCGGAAAGGCAGTGAAGCCCAAGCGTTGCCGTCATCAATCCAACCACTCGAGGTCAGAATTTATGTTTTCACCATGAAGAACCAATCCAAACAATGCTTTAACAAGATAGCCACATAAAAACATCGTAATTGTCAGGCATTGGCGTAGATGACTAGGGATATAGCCCTAGGCCTAGTATCAAGATCCCTTGTAATTCCTTCCTACAAAGTACTGGAAATTCCAAGAATTTATGGTTCAAGCTAGCTCAGTCCTAGGCGTAACTTGCTACCAGTTTCACAGGTATATCCAACATGGGAGACCTGGGCTTTCACCTAGGAACTCGAGACCGGATACTTGCGTAGCACCACCATCGACCTCACTTATATGTTGTTGCCATCACTTTTCCGTGATCCCGGCAGGTACATGCAACGTGGGCCGTCATCACCACAACCATCCCTCTGCGTCAAGCCGCCATCCATAGGGGCCACCCACTGAATCTGAAGAGATAAACCCTCACGAATACTTTCTGGTGGCCATTGCAATCCGCAATGAGTCTGTCACCAGATGTCAGAGTGGTCGCCCAGGACCAACGCCGAAGGTAGAGCGACTATTACCCCAATGAAGAGAGCCCTACCCAGAACCGCCGACCTAGAGGCTGACATCGCCGGAGGCGGAGCACGAAAGGCGAATCAACATTGCCCACTCGAAGTGCAGTCGTCACTACCACAAGATTGACACCGCGGAACTCTACCGCCGCGACCTAGCCGCACTTGGGCTAGCAGTCTCCGGAGCATCAGATCTGGGTAGAGGATGGCAAGCCATCCGCTGAAGCTGGCGCCTCTTCCCTGCTACATGCTGGCCACATCTCAACAACTCCAAAGTCGTCTAATTTATAACTTAGAAAACAACATTAGCTGCTAATGCTACCTAGTTGATCATGAGTATATATAGTTAATAGTACCCCATAGGGCCTATTTGATTAGTAGGATTCTCAAAACTCAGGAATAGAAAAAACACAAGATTAGGGTGTCATATCCTCTTGATTCCTACTATGAAATTAGAAAATTACAAAAATCTGGATTAAAGAGTGTTTGATAGCATAGGAAACAAATAAATTCTACCAAAAGGTTTGAGTTATTCCTCTAAAATAAAGTGCAAATGAATCCTAAGAAAGGAAATCCTATACCGTGAATCAAACAATGAGTTGATTGCGAACCAACCTATGGTTGAGATGTTTAGGTGGATAATGGTATCCCTCAAGATAATATGCCGACTCAGTTTTTCGAAGGTGCTTATAGGGGTAGGGTGTGCGTGTGTGCGTTCAAATGGGTGAGTATATGCGTATGTATATGAGCGCTTGTGTCTGTACTGGTGCTAAAAAATGAGTTGATTAAAAAGACCATTATTTTTGTATGAACATTAAATTTGACAGTACGAAACTATTTCTCATAACAAATATACTGGTATTTTATATCCAAATATAAAAGAATTTAAATATATATATATATATATTTTAAATTACTTGTGAAATATAGAGAAGTTTGGTGCATGCTTCATAGTCCGTCATGTATTTTGAAAGAGAAAAGTATATTTTCCGTCCCTCAATTCTTGGCGGAGTCTAGATTTGGTCCCTCAACTCCAAAACCGGACAACTTGCACCCTTAACTTCTAAAACCGGACAAGATTCATCCCTGGTAACTGTTTTGACCGGTTTTGGTGCTGTCCCACCCCGGTTTTGACCGTTCCGACTCATATTTGGATACCTTTTCCAAGTCCACATGATGTTTTCAAATTCGGTTATTTTTTCAAATACGTGAACCTTTTTAAACTTTTTGTACTTTTTTTAAATCTGCGTACTTTTTACAAGTTCATGTACTTTTTCAAATATGCGTATTTTTTTTAAAGTTCATTTAGTTTTTTAAGTTCATTTAATTTTTCAAAATTGATGTACACTTTCAAATTTGAGTACATTTTATTGAAAGAGTTCATGAATTTGAAAATTTTATGCGAACTTGAAAAAAGTACGCGGATATGGACTTCTTTTACGCAAAAATATGTGGATTTCAGAAATTGTTTCATCTTGAAACAAGTATGTGAATTTCAAACAAAGTTCATGGATTATAAATGGAACACGGATTTGAAAAAAAATGCGGACTTTGAAAAGCATGTGGATTTGCAATAAGTATGCGAATTTCAAAAAAAGTTCATGGCTTTGAAAAATACTTGGATTTGATAAAATTACACAAACTTGGGAAAAATATGGGGATTTGGAAAAGGTACGTAAATGTTAAAAAATCACGGATTTGAAAAAAGTATGTGAATTTTAGAATAGTTTGCTGATTTGAAAAAAGTATGTTTATTTTTGAAAAAAATATGTGACCTTGAAAAAACTATGCGGAGTTGAAAAGTGTATGTGGATTTCAAAAAGTTCACGGATATAAAAAAATTACAGGAATATGAGTGAGCACAGGTCAAAACCGGGGTGAGTCAACACCAAAACCGGTCAAAACCGAGTCCGGGGATGAACCTTGTCCGGTTTCGGTAGTTAGAGGTGCAAGTTGTCCGGTTTTGAAGTTGAGGGACCAAATCTAGACTTCACCAAAAATTGAGAGACAAAAGGTATACTTTTCTCATTTTGAAATAAAGTTAGTAGTATAAGCAAACGATTAACTGCATGTAAACACTGTAGTCCGCACAGCATTGTCTTGTAAAAAACATCCTACTTTGTCCCATAATACAAGACTTGACGTCTTAAGCATCTATAGACAAATTTGATCCCTCGAAATGTCCGCGGACGCATCCAGTCACTAACCGGGCGTGTTCATTTTATGAAGGAAATATGCCCTAGAGGCAATAATAAAGTTGTTATTTATATTTCCTTATATCATGATAAATGTTTATTATTCATGCTAGAATTGTATTAACCGGAAACTTAGTACATGCGTGAATACATAGACAAACAGAGTGTCACTAGTTTGCCTCTACTTGACTAGCTCGTTGAATCAATGATGGTTATGTTTCCTAACCATAGACATGAGTTGTCATTTGATAAACGGGATCACATCATTAGAACCTTGACCCATCCGTTAGCTTAGCACGATAATCGTTTAGTTTGTTGCTATTGCTTTCTCTATAACTTATACATGTTCCTATGACTATGAGATCATGCAACTCCCGAATACCGGAGGAACACTTTGTGTGCTACCAAACGTCAAAACGTAACTGGGTGATTATAAAGGTGCTCTACAGGTGTCTCCGATGGTGCTTGTTGAGTTGGTATAGATCGAGATTAGGATTTGTCACTTCAATTGTCGGAAAGGTATCTCTGGGCCCTCTTGGTAATGTACATCACTATAAGCCTTGCAAGCAATGTAGCTAATGAGTTAGTTACGGGATGTAGCATTACGGAACGAGTAAAGAGACTTGCCGGTAACGAGATTGAACTAGGTATTGAGATACCCACGATCAAATCTCGGGCAAGTAACATACCGATGACAAAGGGAACAACATATATCGTTATGCGGTTTGACCGATAAAGATCTTCGTAGAATATGTAGGAACCAATATGAGCATCTAGGTTCCGCTATTGGTTATTGACCGGAGATGTGTCTCGGTCATGTCTACATAGTTCTCGAACCCGTAGGGTCCGCACGCTTAACGTTCGGTGTCGATCGTATTATGAGTTTATGTGTTTTGATGCACCGAAGGTAGTTCAGAGTCCCGTATATGATCACGGACATGACAAGGAGTCTTGTAATGGTTGAGACATAAAGATCGATATATTGGACGACTATATTTGGACATCGGAATAGTTTCGAGTGAGATCGGGCATTTACCGATGAACCGGGAGGTTACCGGAACCCCCGGGAGGTATATGGGCCTTATTGGGCCATAGTGGGAGAGAGGAAAAGTGAGCAAAGGAGGGGGAGCCCCCCCAAGCCCAATCCGAATTGGGAGGGGGGCCGGCCCCCCTTCCTTCCTCCTTCCTCCCCCTTCCTTCTCTCGTAATCCAACTAGGGGAAGGGGGGAGTACTACTCCCGGTGGGAGTAGGACTCCCCATGGGGCGCGCCTAGGAGTCCGGCCCCATCCCCCTCCCCCACTCCTTTATATACGAGGGAGGGGGGCACCCCATAGACACACAAGTTGATCATTGATCTTTTAGCCGTGTGCGGTGCCCCCTCCACCATAATCCACTTCGGTCATATCATAGCGGTGCTTAGGCGAAGCCCTGTTCCGGTAGCATCATCATCACCGTCATCACGCCGTCATGCTGACGAAGATCTTCCCCGACACTCTACTGGATCATGAGTTCGTGCGACGTCACTGAGCCGAACGTGTGCAGATCGCGGAGGTGCCGTACCTTCGGTGCTAGGATCGGTCGATCGTGAAGACGTACGACTACATCAACCGCGTTGTCATAACGCTTCCGCTTACGGTCTACGAGGGTACGTAGACAACACTCTTCCCTCTTGTTGCTATGCATCACCATGATATTGCGTGTGCGTAAGATTTTTTTTGAAATTACTACATTTCCCAACAGTGGCATCTGAGCCAGGTTTATGCGTAGATGTTATATGCACGAGTAGAACATAAGGAGTTGTGGGCGTGGGTATATACATATTGCTTGTCGTCACTAGTTGATTCTTGATTCAACGGTATTGTTGGATGAAGCGGCCCAGACCGACATTACACTTACGCTTACGCGAGACTGGTTCTACCGACGTGCTTCGCATGTAGGTGGCTGGTGGGTGTCAGTTTCTCCAACTTTATTTGAATCGGATTCAATGAACAAGGTTCTTTCTAAAGATCAAAAAGCAATCACTATACCGTGTTGTGGTTTTTGATGCGTAGGTAAGAATGGTTCTTGCTCAACCCGTAGCAGCCAGGTAAAACTTGCAACAACAAAGTAGAGGACATCTAACTTGTTTTTGCAGGGCATGTTGTGATGTTATATGGTCAAGACATGATGCTAAATTTTATTGTATGAGATGATCATGTTTTGTAACACAGTTATCGACAACTGGCAGGAGCCATATGGTTGTCGCTTTATTGTATGAAATGCAATCGTCATGTAATTGCTTTACTTTATCACTAAGCGGTAGCGATAGTCGTAGAAGAAATAGTTGGCGAGACAACAACGATGCTTCGATGGAGATCAAGATGTCAAGACGGTGACGATGGTGATCATGATGGTGCCTTGGAGATGGATATCAAAGGCACAAGATGATGATGACCATATCATATCACTTATATTGATAGCATATGCATATATGGCCTCGGAACACTGAGACCGAAAGGTTGAACGTGAATCGTATAGTAGATATGATCAACATAGTGATGTTCACCATTGAAAACTACTCCATCTCACGCGATGATCAGACATGGTTTAGTTGATATGGATCACGTGATCATTTAGATGACTAGAGAGATGTCTATCTAAGTGGGAGTTCTTAAGTAATATGATTAATTGAACTTTAATTTATCATGAACTTAGTATCTGATAGTATTTTGCATGTCTATGTTATTGTAGTTCAATGGCCCGTGCTATCGTTCCTTTGAATTTTAATGTGTTCCTAGAGAAAGCTAAGTTGAAAGATGATGGTAGCAACTACACAGACTGGGTCCGTAACTTGAGGATTATCCTCATTGCTGCATAGAAGAATTACGTCTTGGAAGAACCGCTAGGTGACAAACCCGCTGTAGGAGCAACGCCAGATGTTGTGAACACCTGGCAGAGCAAAGTTGATGACTACTTGATAGTTTAGTGTGCCATGCTTTACGGCTTAGAACCGGGACTTCAACGACGTTTTGAACGTCATGGAGCATATGAGATGTTCCAGGAGTTGAACTTAATATTTCAAGAAAATGCCCGGATTGAGAGATATGAAGTCTCCAATAAGTTCTACAGCTGCAAGATGGAGGAGAATAGTTCTGTCAGTGAACATATACTCAGAATGTCTGGGTACCACAACCACTTGACTCAACTGGGAGTTAATCTTCCTGATGATAGTGTCATTGACAAAGTTCTTCAATCACTGCCACCAAGCTACAAGAGCTTCATGATGAACTATAATATGCAAGGGATGGATAAGACAATTCCTGAGCTCTTCGCAATGCTAAAGGCTGCGGAGGTAGAAATCAAGAAGGAGCATCAAGTGTTGATGGTCAACAAGACCACTAGTTTCAAGAAAAAGGGTAAAGGGAAGAAGGGGAACTTTAAGAAGAACAGCAAGCCAGTTGTTGCTCAAGTGAAGAAACCCAAGCTGGCCTAAGCCTGAGACTGAGTGCTTCTACTACAAAGGAACTGGTCACTGGAAGCGGAACTGCCCCAAGTATTTGGCGGAGAAGAAGGATGGAAAAGTGAAAGGTATATTTGATATACATGTTATTGATGTGTACCTTACTAATGCTCGCAGTAGTGCCTGGGTATTTGATACTGGTTCAGTTGCTAACATTTGCAACTCGAAACAGGGGCTACAGATTAAGCGAAGATTGGCTAAGGACGAGGTGACGATGCATGTGGGAAATGGTTCTAAAGTCGATATTGAAAGATCGAGGATGTCGCCTAGAGAGGGGGGGGGGGCGGGGGAATAGGCACTTTAAAATAATTACGGTTTAGGCTTGAACAAATGCGGAAAAACCTAGCGGTTAATTTGACAAGAACAAAACCTAAAACAACTAGGCTCACCTATGTGCACCAACAACTTATGCTAAGCACGATAAGCAACTATGTGATAGCAAGAAATATGACAAAGAACAATATGGCTATCACAAAGTAAAGTGCATAAGTAAAGGGCTCGAGTAACAGATAACCGAGGCACGCAGAGACGACGATGTATCCCGAAGTTCACACCCTTGCGGATGATAATCTCCATTTGGAGCAGTGTGGAGGCACAATGCTACCCAAGAAGCCACTAGGGCCACCGTAATCTCCTCACGCCCTCGCACAATGCAAGATGCCGTGATTCCACTAAGGGAACCTTAAGGGCGGTCACCGAACCCGTACAAATGGCAACCCTTGGGGGCGGTCACCGAACCCGTACACTTTGGCAACCCTTGGGGGCTGTCGGTGTCAAAACCGGCGGATCTCGGGTAGGGGGTCCCGAACTGTGCGTCTAGGCCGGATGGTAACAGGAGGCAGGGAACACGATGTTTTACCCAGGTTCGGGCCCTCTTGATGGAGGTAAAACCCTACGTCCTGCTTGATTAATATTGATGATATGGGTGTTGGAAATATGCCCTAGAGGCAATAATAAATTGGTTATTATTATATTTCCTTGTTCATGATAATCGTTTATTATCCATGCTAGAATTGTATTGATAGGAAACTCAGATACATGTGTGGATACATTGACAACACCATGTCCCTAGTAAGCCTCTAGTTGACTGGCTCGTTGATCAATAGATGGTTACGATTTCCTGACCATGGACATTGGATGTCGTTGATAACGGGATCACATCATTAGGAGAATGATGTGATGGACAAGACCCAATCCTAAGCCTAGCACAAAGATCGTGTAGTTCATATGCTAAAGCTTTTCTAATATCAAGTATCATTTCCTTAGACCATGAGATTGTGCAACTCCCGGATACCGTAGGAATACTTTGGGTGTGCCAAATGTCACAACGTAACTAGGTGGCTATAAAGGTACACTACAGGTATCTCCGAAAGTGTCTGTTGGGTTGGCACGAATCGAGACTGGGATTTGTCACTCCATGTAAACGGAGAGGTATCTCTGGGCCCACTCGGTAGGACATCATCATAATGTGCACAATGTGACCAAGGAGTTGATCACGGGATGATGTGTTACGGAACGAGTAAAGAGACTTGCCGGTAACGAGATTGAACAAGGTATCAGGATACCGACGATCGAATCTCGGGCAAGTATCGTACCACTAGACAAAGGGAATTGTATACGGGATTGATTGAATCCACGACATCGTGGTTCATCCGATGAAATCATCGTGGAACATGTGGGAGCCAACATGGGTATCCAGATCCCGCTGTTGGTTATTGGCCGGAGAGTTATATCGGCCATGTCTGCATGACTCCTGAACCCGTAGGGTCTACACACTTAAGGTTCGATGACGCTAGGGCTATAGGGAATAGATATACGTGGTTACCGAATGTTGTTCGGAGTCCCGGATGAGATCCCGGACGTCATGAGGAGTTCCGAAATGGTCCGGAGGTAAAGATTAATATATAGGAAGTATGGTTTTGGCCACCGGAAGTGTTCCGGGCATCACCGGTAGTGTACCGGGACCACCGGAGGGGTCCGGGGGGTCCACCAGGTGGGGCCATCAGCCCCGGAGGCCTACATGGGCCAATAGTGGGAAGGGACCAGCCCCTAAGTGGGCTGGGGTGCCTCCCCACCAAGGCCCATGCGCCTAAGGGGAAGAGGGGGCAAACCCTAAGGGCAGATGGGCCTTAAGGCCCATGCCTGGTGCGCCTCCCTCTCCCCCTCCACTTGGCCGCCACCCTAGATGGGATTGGGGCTGGCCGCCACCCCTAGGGTGGAACCCTAGGTGGGGCGCACCCCTCCCTCTCCCCTATATATACTTGAGGACTTGGGGCTGCCAACAGATGAGTTCCTCTCCTTCTTGGTGCAGCCCTACCCCTCTCCCTCCTCGTCTATTGCGGTGCTTGGCGAAGCCCTGCTGGAGTACCACGCTCCTCCACCACCACCACGCCGTCGTGCTGCTGCTAGATGGAGTCTTCCCCAACCTCTCCTTCTCCCCTTGCTGGATCAAGGCGTAGGAGACGTCACCAGGCTGTACGTGTGTTTAACACGGAGGTGCCGTCCGTTCGGCACTAGGATCATCGGTGATTTGGATCATGACGAGTACGACTCCATCAACCCGTTCACTTGAATGCTTCCGCATAGCGATCTACAAGGGTATGTAGATGCACTCTCCTTCCCCTCGTTGCTAGATTACTCCATAGATTGATCTTGGTGATGCGTAGAAAATTTTCAATTTCTGCTACGTTCCCCAACAGTGGCATCATGAGCTAGGTCTATGCGTAGTTTCTATGCACGAGTAGAACACAAAGTAGTTGTGGGTGTTGATTTTGTTCAATATGCTTACCGTTACTAGTCCAATCTTGATTCGGCGGCATTGTGGGATGAAGCGGCCCGGACCGACCTTACACGTACTCTTACGTGAGACTGGTTCCACCGACTGACATGCACTAGTTGCATAAGGTGGCTAGCGGGTGTCTGTCTCTCCCACTTTAGTCGGATCGGATTCGATGAAAAGGGTCCTTATGAAGGGTAAATAGCAATTGGCATATCACGTTGTGGTTTTTGCGTAGGTAAGAAACGTTCTTGCTAGAAACCCATAGCAGCCACGTAAAACATGCAAACAACAATTAGAGGACGTCTAACTTGTTTTTGCAGGGTATGCTATGTGATGTGATATGGCCAAGAAGAATGTGATGAATGATATGTGATGTATGAGATTGATCATGTTCTTGTAATAGGAATCACGACTTGCATGTCGATGAGTATGACAACTGGCAGGAGCCATAGGATTTGTCTTTATTTATTGTATGACCTGCGTGTCATTGAACAACGCCATGTAATTACTTTACTTTATTGCTAACCGGTAGCCATAGTAGTAGAAGTAATAAGTTGGCGAGACAACTTCATGGAGACACAATGATGGAGATCATGGTGTCATGCCGGTGACGATGATGATCATGGAGCCCCGAAGATGGGGATCAAAAGGAGCAATATGATATTGGACATATCATGTCACTATTTGATTGCATGTGATGTTTATCATGTTTATACATCTTATTTGCTTAGAACGACGGTAGCATAAATAAGATGATCCCTCACTAAAATTTCAAGAGAAGTGTTCTCCCTAACTGTGCACCGTTGTGAAAGTTCGTCGTTTCGAAGCACCACGTGATGATCGGGTGTGATAGATTCTTACGTTCGAATACAACGGGTGTTGACGAGCCTAGCATGTACAGACATGGCCTCGGAACACATGCGAAACACTTAGGTTAACTTGACGAGCCTAGCATGTACAGACATGGCCTTAGAACACGGAGGATCGAAAGGTCGAACATGAGTCGTATAGAAGATGCGATCAACATGAGATGTTCACCGATGATGACTAGTCCGTCTCACGTGATGATCAGACACGGCCTAGTTGATTCGGATCATGTATCACTTAGATGACTAGAGGGATGTCTATCTGAGTGGGAGTTCATAAGATGAACTTAATTATCCTGAACATAGTCAAAAGGTCTTCGCAAATTATGTCGTAGCTCGCGCTTCAGTTCTACTGTTTAGATATGTTCCTAGAGAAAAATTAGTTGAAAGTTGATAGTAGCAATTATGCAGACAGTAGAAGGCTTATGTCCTTAATGCACCGCTCAGTGTGCTGAACCTCGAACGTCGTCTGTGGATGTTGCGAACATCTGACATACACGTTTTGATGACTACATGATAGTTCGGTGCGTAATGCTAAATGGTTTAGAATTGAGGCATGAAAGATGTTTTTGAAACATCGGAGAACATATGAGATGTTCCAAGGACTGAAATTGGGATTTCAGGCTTGTGCCCACGTCAAGAGGTATAAGACCTCCGACGATTTTCTTAGCCTGCATAATAAGGGAGAAAAGCTCAATCTTGAGCTTGTGCTCAGATTGTCTGAGTACAACAATCGCTTGAATCAAGTGGGAGTTGATCTTCCAGATGAAATAGTGATGGTTCTCCAAAGTCACTGCCACCAAGCTACTAGAGCTTCGTGATGAACTATAACATATCAAGGATAGATATGATCCTTGAGCTATTCGCGACACCTCGAAAAGTAGAAATCAAAAGGGAGCATCAATCGTTGATGGTTAGTAAAACCACTAGTTTCAAGAAGGGCAAGGGCAAGAAAGGGATACTTCATGGAACAACAAATCAGTTGCTGTTCTAGTGAAGAAACCCAAAGTTGAACCCAAGCCCGAGACTAAGTGCTTCTGTAATAAGGGGAACAGTCACTGAAGCAGAACCACCCTAGATACTTGGTAGATGAGAAGGCTGGCAAGGTCGACAGAAGTATATTGGATATGCATTATAATGTGTACTTTACTAGTACTCCTAGTAGCACCAGGGTATTAGATACCGGTTCGGTTGCTAAGTGTTAGTAACTCGAAACAAAAGGCTATGGAATAAACAGAGACTAGCTAAAAGGTGAGATGACGATATGTGTTGGAAGTATTTCCAAGGTTGATCAAATATCGTACGCTCCCTCTACCATCGAGATTGGTATTAAAACCTAAATAATTGTTATTTGGTGTTTGCGTTGAGCATAGACATGATTGGATTATGTCTATCACGATACGGTTATTCATTTAAGGAGAATAATGGTTACTCTGTTTATTTGAATAATACCATCCCGATCGTAGTGATACACATTTTCATGCCAAAGGTATAAGATAGTAATGATAGTACCACACAAATGTGGCACTGCAATTTGAGTCATATTGGTATAAAACACATGAAGAAGCTCCATGTTGATGGATCTTTGGACTCACTCATTTTTGAAAGGATTGAGACATGCGAACCATGTTTGTTGGTAGATATGCATGAAGAAACTCTATACAGATGGATCGTTTGGACTCACTTGATTTTGAATCACTTGAGACATGCAAATAATACCACATGGGCAAGATGACTGAAAGCCTCGTTTTCAGTAAAATGGAACAAGAAAGCAACTTGTTGGAAGTAATACATCTTGATGTGCGCAGTCCAATGAGTGTTGAGACATGTAGTGGATATCGTTATGTTCTTACTTCACAGATGATTTGAGTAGATACTAAGTATATTTACTTGATGAAACATAAGTCTGAATTATTGAAAGGTTCAAGTAATTTCAGAGTGAAGTTGAACATCGTCATGACAAGAGGATAAAATGTCTATGATATGATCGTAGAGATGAATATCTGAATTACGAGTTTGGCACAGAAGTAAGACATTGTGGAAATTGTTTCACAACCAATACAGCCTGGAACACCATAGTGTGATGGTGTGTCCGAACATCATAACTGCACCCTATTGGATATGATGCATACCATGATGTCTCTTATCGAATTACCACGATAGTTTATGGGTTAGGCATTAGAGACAACCACATTCACTTTAAATAGGGCACCACGTAATTCCGATGAGATGACACCGGATGAACTATGGTTTAGAGAAACCTAAGCTGTCATTTCTTAAAAGTTTGGGGCTGCGACACTTATGTGAAAAAGTTTCAGGCTGATAAGCTCAAACCCAAAGCAGATAAATGCATCTTCATAGGACACCCGAAACAGTTGGGTATACCTCCTGTCTCAGATCCGAAAGCAATAAGGGATTGTTTCTAGAATCGAGTCCTTTCTCGAGGAAAAGTTTCTCTCGAAAGAATTGAGTGGGAGGATGGTGGAGACTTGATGAGGTTATTGAACCATCTCTTCAACTAGTGTGTGGCAGGGCACAAGGAGTTGTTCCTGTGGCACCTACACCAATTGAAGTGGAAGCTTATGATAGTGATCATGAAACTTCAGATCAAGTTACTACCAAACCTCGTGGGATGACAAGGATGCGTACTACTTCAGAGTGGTATGTAATCCTGTCTTGGAAGTCATGTTGCTAGACAACAATGAACCTACGAGCTATGGAGAAGCGATGGTGGGTCTGGATTCCAAAATGGCTCGAGGCCATATAATCCGAGAGAGGATCCATGTATGAAAACAAAGTGTAGAATTTGGAAGAGCTACTTGATGGTCGTAAGGCTGTTAGGTACATATGGATTTTAAAAGGAGGACAGACAATGATGGTAAGTGTCACCATTGAGAAAGCTCGACTTGTCGTTAAGATGTTTCCCGACAAGTTCAAGGAGTTGACTACGATGAGACTTTCTCACACGTAGCGATGCTAAAAGTCTGTTGGAATTATGTTAGCAGTTACTGCATTATTTATGAAATCATGCAGATAGGATGTCAAAACATTGTTTCCTCGACGATTTTCTTGAGGAAAGGTTGTATGAGATACAACCAGAAGGTTTTGTCAATCCTGGAAAAATGCTAACAAGTATGCAAAGCTCCAGCAATCCTTCTAAGGACTGGAGTAAGCATCTCGGAGTTGGAATGTACGCTTTGATGAGATGATCAAAGATTTTGGGTTTATACATAGTTTATGAGAAACTTGTATTTCCAAAGAAGTGAGTGGGAGCACTATAAAATTTCTGATGAGTATATGTTGTTGACATATTGTTGATCGGAAATGATGTAGAATTTCTGGAAAGCATATAGGGTTATTTGAAAAGTGTTTTTCAATGGAAAACCTGGATTAAGCCACTTGAACATTGAGCATCAAGATCTATAAGGATAGATCAAAACGCTTAATGGTACTTTCAAATGAGCACATACCTTGACATGATCTTGAAGGTGTTCAAGATGGATCAGTCAAAGAAGGAGTTCTTGCCTGAGTTGTAAGGTATGAAGTTAAGACTTAAAGCTCGACCACGGCAGAAGAAAGAGGAAGGACGAAGGTCGTCCCCTATGCTTTTGTCATAGGCTCCATACGGTATGCCATGCTGAGTACCACACCTGATGTGTGCCTTGCCACATATTTGGCAAGAGGGTACAAAGGTGATCTAGGAGTAGATCACCAGATAGTGGTCTAAATTATCCTTAGAGGAATAAGGATATGTTTCTCGGTTATGGAGGTGATAAAGAGTTCGATGTAAAGAGTTACGTCGATGCAAGCTTAACACCTATCCGGATAGCTCTGAGTAGAGATACCGGATACGTATAATGGAGCAACAATTTAGAATAGCTCCAAGTAGAACAGTTATTTGAAATGGCTCCAAATGTAGCGTAGTAGTTGCATCTACAAGATGACATAGAAATTTGCGAAGTACATACGGATCTGAATGCTGCAGACCCGTTGACTGAAACCTCTCTCACAAGCATAACATGATCAAACCCAGAACTCTTTGGGTGTTAGTCACATGGGGATGTGACCTTGAGTGTTAATCACATATCGATGTGAATTGGATTGTTGACTCTAGTGCAAGTGGGAGACTGTTGGAAATATGCCCTAGAGGCAATAATAAATTGGTTATTATTATATTTCCTTGTTCATGATAATAGTTTATTATCCATGCTAGAATTGTATTGATAGGAAACTCAGATACATGTGTGGATACATTGACAACACCATGTCCCTAGTAAGCCTCTAGTTGACTGGCGCGTTGATCAATAGATGGTTACAGTTTCCTGACCATGGACATTGGATGTCGTTGATAACAGGATCACATCATTAGGAGAATGATGTGATGGACAAGACCCAATCCTAAGCCTAGCACAAAGATCGTGTAGTTCGTATGCTAAAGCTTTTCTAATATCAAGTATCATTTCCTTAGACCATGAGATTGTGCAACTCCCGGATACCGTAGGAATACTTTGGGTGTGCCAAACGTGACAACGTAACTGGGTGGCTATAAAGGTACACTATAGGTATCTCCGAAAGTGCCTGCTGGGTTGGCACGAATCGAGACTGGGATTTTTCACTCCGTGTGAACGGAGAGGTATCTCTGGGCCCACTCGGTAGGACATCATCATAATGTGCACAATGTGACCAAGGAGTTGATCACGGGATGATGTGTTACGGAACGAGTAAAGAGACTTGCCGGTAACGAGATTGAACAAGGTATCGGGATACCGACGATCGAATCTCGGGCAAGTATCGTACCACTAGACAAAGGGAATTGTATACGGGATTGATTGAATCCTCGACATCGTGGTTCATCCGATGAGATCATCGTGAAACATGTGGGAGCCAACATGGGTATCCAGATCCCGCTGTTGGTTATTGGCCGGAGAGTTATCTCGGCCATGTCTGCATGACTCCTGAACCCGTAGGGTCTACACACTTAAGGTTCGATGACACTAGGGTTATAGGGAATAGATATACGTGGTTACTGAATGTTGTTCGGAGTCCCGGATGAGATCTCGGACGTCACGAGGAGTTCCGGAATGGTCCGGAGGTAAAGATTAATATATAGGAAGTATGGTTTTGGCCACCGGAAGTGTTCCGGGCATCACCGGTAGTGTACCGGGACCACCGGAGGGGTCCGGGGGTCCACCAGGTGGGGCCACCAGCCTCGGAGGCCTACATGGTCCAATAGTGGGAAGGGACCAGCCCCTAAGTGGGCTGGGGCGCCTCCCCACCAAGGCCCATGCGCCTAAGGGGAAGAGGGGGCAAACCCTAAGGGCAGATGGGCCTTAAGGCCCATGCCTGGTCTGCCTCCCTCTCCCCCTCCACTTGGCCGCCACCCTAGATGGGATTGGGGCTGGCCGCCGCCCCTAGGGTGGAACCCTAGGTGGGGCGCACCCCTCCCTCTCCCCTATATATACTTGAGGACTTGGGGCTGCCAACAGATGAGTTCCTCTCCTTCTTGGCGCAGCCCTACCCCTCTCCCTCCTCGTCTATTGCGGTGCTTGGCGAAGCCCTGCTAGAGTACCACGCTCCTCCACCACCACCATACCGTCGTGCTGCTGCTGGATGGAGTCTTCCCCAACCTCTCCTTCTCCCCTTGCTGGATCAAGGCGTAGGAGACGTCACCGGGCTGTACGTGTGTTTAACACGGAGGTGCCGTCCGTTCGGCACTAGGATCATCGGTGATTTGGACCATGACGAGTACGACTCCATCAACCCGTTCACTTGAACACTTCCGCATAGCGATCTACAAGGGTATGTAGATGCACTCTCCTTCCCCTCGTTGCTACATTACTCCATAGATTGATCTTGGTGATGCGTAGAAAATTTTGAATTTCTGCTACGTACCCCAACAATGGGTAGTACAAGAGTAGATCTACCATGAGATGAGAGAGGCTAAACCCTAGAAGCTAGCCTATGGTATGATTGTTGTTCGTCCTACGGACTAAAACTCTCCGGTTTATATAGACACCGGAGAGGGCTAGGGTAACACAGAGTCGGTTATAATGGTAGGAGATCTACATATCCGTATCGCCAAGCTTGCCTTCCACGCCAAGGAAAGTCCCTTCCGGACACGGGACGAAGTCTTCAATCTTGTATCTTCATAGTCCAGGAGTTCGGCCGAAGGTATAGTCCGGCTATCCGGACACCCCCTAATCCAGGACTCCCTCAGTAGCCCCTGAACCAGGCTTCAATGACGACGAGTCCGGCGCGCAGATTGTCTTCGGCATTGCAAGGCGGGTTCCACCTCCAAGTGTTGGGGAACGTAGTAATTTCAAAAAAATTCCTACGCACATGCAAGATCATGGTGATGCATAGCAACGAGAGGGGAGAGTGTGATCTACGTACCCTTGTAGACCGACAGCGGAAGCGTTAGCACAAGGCGGTTGATGTAGTCGTACGTCTTCATGGCCCGACCGATCAAGCACCGAAACTATGGCACCTCCGAGTTTTAGCACACGTTCAGCTCGATGACGATCCCCGGACTCCGATCCAGCAAAGTGTCGGGGAAGAGTTCCGTCAGCACGACGGCGTGGTGACGATCTTGATGTTATACCGTCGCAGGGCTTCGCCTAAGCACCGCTACAATATTATCGAGGATTATGGTGGAAGGGGGCACCGCACACGGCTAAGAAAATGATCACGTGGATCAACTTGTGTGTCTAGGGGTGCCCCCTGCCCCTGTATATAAAGGAGCAAGGGGAGGAGGCCGGCCGGCCCTATAGGCGCGCCAAGGAGGAGTCCTCCTCCTAGTAGGAGTAGGACTCCTACTAGGAGGGGGAAGGAAGTGGGGAAGGAGAAGGAAAGGGGGGCGCCGCCCCCCCTCTCCTAGTCCAATTCGGACCAGGGGGAGGAGGCACGCGGCCCACCCTGGCTGCCCTTCTCTTTCTCCACTAAGGCCCATATGGCCCATTACTTCTCCCGAGGGGTTCCGGTAACCCTCCGGTACTCCGGTTTTCTCCGAAATCACCCAGAACACTTTCGATGTCCGAATATAGCCTTCGAATATATCAATCTTTATGTCTCGACCATTTCGAGACTCCTTGTTATGTCCGTGATCACATCCGGGACTCCGAACTAACTTCGGTACATCAAAACTCATAAACTCATAATATAACTGTCATCGAAACCTTAAGCGTGCGGACCCTATGGGTTTGAGAACAATGTAGACATGACCGAGACATGTCTCTGGTCAATAACCAATAGCGGAACCTGGATGCTCATATTGGCTCCTACATATTCTACGAAGATCTTTATTAGTCAGACTGCATAACAACATACGTTGTTCCCTTTGTCATCGGTATGTTACTTGCCCGAGATTCGATCGTCGGTATCTCAATACCTAGTTCAATCTCGTTACCGGCAAGTCTCTTTACTCATTTTGTAATACATCATCTCGCAACTAACTCATTAGTTGCAATGCTTGCAAGGCTTATGTGATGTGCATTACTGAGAGGGCCCAGAGATACCTCTCCAACAATCGGAGTGACAAATCCTAATCTCGAAATACGCCAACACAACATTTACCTTTGGAGACACCTGTAGAGCTCCTTTATAATCACCCAGTTACGTTGTGATGATTGGTAGCACACAAAGTGTTCCTCCGGCAAACGGGAGTTGCATAGTCTCATAGTCATAGGAACATGTATAAGTCATGAAGAAAGGAATAGCAACATACTAAACGATCGGGTGCTAAGCTACTGGAATGGGTCATGTCAATCACATTATTCTCCTAATAATGTGATCTCGTTAATCAAATGACAACACATGTCTATGGTTAGGAAACATAACCATCTTCGATTAATGAGCTAGTCAAGTAGAGGCATACTAGTGACGTTTTAGTTTGTCTATGTATTCACACAAGTATTATGTTTCCGGATAATACAATTCTAGCATGAATAATAAACATTTATCATGATATAAGGAAATAAAATAATAACATTATTATTGCCTCTAGGGTATATTTCCTTCACCAAGTACTTCATAGAAGATTTTGAACACAAAGGTAGTGTCCGGCTCTGCAAAATAAGTTTCCACATATTGCCATAGAGAGAATAATATTTACACAAATCTAATCTGCTGACGTATTCCGCAGCGTGACATCACACCATGACCAAGTCTTTATTCGAATCGTTTTACTGTCCCACCTCAGCGCGTTTAGCGAGGTGGTTTCCTTGGCACGTCTTGTTAAAGCAGAGATCGTGTCCCCTTATTCCGGTATTCTCATCAATACGGGTGTGGGTAACCCAACCGTACCTGTTGGTATATTTTCTCGATCAAAGGCGAGTCCCAAATGGTCATAGGGAAGGCCCTTGGTATTCAACCTCTTATAAAGAGACCAAGGCCTTACTCCTTTCTTTCAATCTCAAACGAGTTCGCCCTTCACCTCGAGTTCCAACACCCAAGGCTCCAGATTTCAGGCGCTTCGGACCTTCAACAATGTCCGGTTCCGACCTTCGAGGCCGATGGATGCCCTCCTCTGTCACGGAGGAGGACGTGCTGAAGTTGAGAGAGGCCAGGTTCTTGACCAGCGAAATCTCGCATAGGCTGCCTGCTCAAGGGCAGGTCATTCCCACTCCCAAGCCCGGTGAGAGTGTGGTGTTCATGTCTCACTTCCTTCGGGGGCTAGGCTTCCCGACGGATCCCTTCGTGAGGGGGCTCATGTATTATTATGGGCTGGAATTTCACGACTTAGCCCCGGAGTCCATCCTCCATATTTCCTCATTCATCATCGTGTGTGAAGCCTTCCTCCGTATCACTCCTCACTTCGGACTATGGCTCAAGACCTTCAAAGTAGAGCCGAAGATGATCGAGGGATGGCACGCGGAGTGCGGAGGTGCTTTTATAAGCAAGAATGCTGGTACTCCATGGCCCGAGGGCTCTTTTCAAGAGGAGTCCAGCTTATGGAAACGAGAGTTGTTTTATATTACCGCTCCCAGGGCCCCTAAGTGGGTGGCGCCACCTGCCTTTCGCTCGGGTCCCCCGCCACGACTGGCGTCATGGGTCAATACGGGGCTGGACTGGGGGCCGGCAAAGGATGTGCCCCTGTTGCAGGGCCGCATCCGAGATCTCCTAGAAAGAGACATCAGTCTGGTCATGGTGACGCAGGTTATGTTAATTCGCCGAGTTCTGCCCTGCAAACGTCGCCCCCTCCGCCTGTGGGAGTTCAACCCGGAGGGACCACGAGTTCTCCAACATTTTCTTGGCATGACGCCCGTGGAGATGTACAAATTGCTCTTCGGACCACAAGTAGTGTGTCCGGATTCTACGGAGGACGCAGGTCTGAGCTGCAATCGTCCGGATACTCAAGTAAGTAGCCTTGTGCCCAAACTCGCTATCCGTATATTTATCATAAAATTGCCCCTAAAAGAGTTGTCCTTTAAACAGGAGTGGATAGCGAAAGCAAAGCTAATCAGGTGTCCGGCCCCCCTCCCCGAGACCACGCCGGGTCCCGTGCTAGTCAGGATGTTGGAGGTTGTGCCTTCAAAGGGAAGCGAGGGAGGGGACAAGGAAGTTACAGCCTCCTCGAAGGAGGTTGTCCGGAAGGGAGGAATCGAAAATTCCTCTCCTCAGGGGAAGAAGAGGACCGCCTCTGAAGACCCGGAGACCATGGCCTTAAAGCGGGGGAAGAAATCTTCGCCAGAGGGTCCTGTGCCAGGGGATACTTCGGCTGAATTATGCCCTCAAGGGGATCAGCCCTCCACCGAGCCGTAAGTAGAGAGGCGTTTTCTTTTTAAGAAACAAGAGAAATCCCTGCTTTATATCTGAGAAAAGTAACAAAAATTTACCTTGTAGCTCGGACCTTAGCCCTTCTCAACAGAGCTCTTCTTCGGGGGATCTTCTTTCGGAGATGACGGAGAGCGGAACGCCTCCCCCTGCCGTACCGCCTTGCGGGGCGGGCGACCCTGAGGTATCGTCACGGAGGGTTTCTCCGAATCCGGCGGGGCCGGAAGGTAGTCATATGTCCCCCCAAAGCCCTCCGCGTCCGGCCTTCGAAAAGGGCCATCAGACGAGTCCGGTGCCGTCTGGTGCGCGGTCGGAGGAGCTGAAGGATCTGCTAGGGCGAGCATCTATCTTAGAGGAGCACCGTGCATTGATGGGTACGGTGATTGAGAGGATTTCATCCGCGGAGAGCGGATTGCATGAAGCCGTCAGGAGTTTACTGACAGGTTTTGAGGTACGCGAAATAATGTGCCCTTTTTGGACAGTTGCGCATAAATAAGATGCGCCCTGTGTAGATAGTAGCCCCTGAGACTCTGTGTGTTGTCAAAAGTGACGACGCATAGAGGATCATAATCCCAGGTCTAATATGTCGCCTTTATACGTAGGTGGCGAAGTGTACGGTGGCCAGCCGGACTGATGGATTTGCCGAGCTAAAGCGGCAACTTGACGTGGCAGATGCCGACATCGCGCTTGTCAACAAGCGGCTTGACGAGGCACAAGGTATGTAATTCCGTCGGCGGCGCCTGATAAGAGGAGCTTTATGCCAGTATCTTACAATGTGTGTGCTTGATGCAGATGGTGCTGCTGCCATGGAGAATCTTCGGGCGGAACTTGCCCGAGCCAAGGAGCAAGCCAAGAAAAGTGATGCGGCTGCCGGAAAGGCAATTGAAGAGCTGAAAGCCGAACATGCTGCTCACTGCCGAAGCAAGAAGGAAATGGCCAAGACGGCCGTGAAGCTGAAGAACGTTGCTGACCATTGCAAGCTTCTTGAAAAAGAAGATCGGGCGGAACAGACGGACCTGAAGAAGGCCGTTGCCTATGCCAAGGATGCTCGCTCTGCGATGAGAGCTATGAAGGAGGAGCTGCGTCAGGCCGAAGAGATCGCGGCTGGAAAGCCCTTTATGCTGCGGAGGAAGTTCTGTGATCCTAAACATGCTCCGTTAGACCAGATGTGGAGTACGGCGGACACCTATCTGGATTTAGCAGCGAGTGCCGCAGATGCGGCCGAGCACTTCCGAGATCAAGAAGATCACGAAGTGGAAAAGCTCTTCTGGTCGCAGTTCCACAATCTAGAGCGTCCACTGTCATTAGCCGATCGTTTGGCCGAATGGGCCGAGCTAAATAGGTTGTCCGGACTCGCCATGAAGTATGTCGTGAGTCATCTGTGGCCAGAGAGGCCAGAGCCGAAAAGTTATTTCAACATGGTGCAGCAGTTCCTTGGTGCGCGGCCGCATATCAATGTGATGAAGAGGTCAGTGTGCATAGAGGGTGCGCGGATGGCTCTTGCCCATGTCAAGACATACTGGGCGGAAATGGAAGCCACCGCTGTTGCATCCCCAGACTCGGATGGAAGCCGAGTACCTGCCGAGCGCTATTTTCAGGAAGTTCTGCAAGGCGCTCGTTTAATAGAGACGCAGTGCTCGAAGGATACTATATTCGAATAGCATGTATTATTGTAAAACAATATTTTGATAAATTGTAGAAGCTTTTTATACTTGTGCCTGCAAGTATTATGATACCTCCTGTGCGGCCGTTTAACATATATGTATATATAATCTGAAAGATGGCAGTCGTCGGCTTCAGCCCCCACGCACATAATGCGGGGGTGTTCGCAGAAGGCGCATTTTCACACTTGATCCAACGTCTTGGTCCTACAAAGGAGGTGATAGCGCAGCGAACTAGGCAATCAGACTATGATGCTTTATCACTTTCACTTAGTCATAGGAGTTTGACAGTGAGGCTACTTATATAGCCCCTGGTGGCGCCTGCGCTCGCCCGAACTCGGGGCGCGTATGTGCCTTGCCGGGAAACGGCCCTTCATTAATGCGGAGGAATCCTAAAGATTCCGGTAAGTCATCGAGTGGTTGACCAGTCTCACGCTATATCATGACAGTCAGTTTTCGGCTTTCTCTACTGAGGTGCTCGCCTGGCCGAACCGGGGCACAATCGCAGTAGTTCTCCTGGTGCCGCCTTAGCCGATAGAGCGGAACGTAAGGCAGCAAAACACAGGAGCCGGGCAAACCCAACATTTGACCAAAGACATGATTCAGAGCTAATGCATATAAGGCCAAACTCACGACGCCGAACACTCTCTAAGGTATTCGGTCTTTATGAGGGCGGCCGGGATAACGCCCTTAGTAATAAGCCCCTAGTGTCCAGGTACGCGCAAAATTCTAACGTGGCCACATGCCAAAACGCCAGCCTCCTCCTTGGTTATATCAAGAAACCAGGGGATGTGTATCAACAAGAGATAGTAAAAAAGGTTTACGCAGGGTCTTAATCTGAAAAGAATCCTTGGAACAGGTCCCTGCTGCACGTCTGCGCCTGTGTCTCCATTGTGCCGTATCCTGGACGGGCATAGCACGGTGTTCATCTATAAAAGAGAGGAACTTAGTTAAAGAAAGATCGTGCCGAACATAAGTTATGCTAAGTAAACGAAGTATAAATCGAAATGGGTAAAATTGAGCTTTATTGTCTCTTGTTTTATATACGCGGAGCCCCTAGCACAGGGGTATACGGTTATTAAGCCTTTATCAATTGTATGTTTATGCCAGACTCGTCTAGCCGTGTCCATGGTCTTGACGACCTGTTTAGATGCTTTGGCTGGTGAAGCCACTTTATTGTGGGGCTGTCAAGGCAGCCGCACTATTTTCCGCGCGGGGGGAACACTCAATGTTTTCCCTTTAATGAGATGATGCCTCATGGACCGGGCATCTTAAGCGTAAGATATGCATAATGCGGTATTGCGTTGAAGCGGGCGAAAGCTTCGCGTCCCAGCAGTGCTTGATATCTACTTGAGAATGGGGCGATGTGGAAAGTTAGCTGTTTGCGACAGAAGTTATCGGGGGAGCCGAACATAACTTCTAGCCGGAGAGAACCCATACAGCGGGCATCCGGGCCTGGCGTTACCCCTTGAAAGGAGGTTTTGCTATGGCGAATTTTTGTTGGGTCTATCCCCATGTTGCGGATTGTGTCCTGGTATAACAGGTTTAGACCACTGCCGCCGTTCATTAGGACATTTGTAAAGTGGAGTCCGCCGATTATTGGATCTAATACCAAGGCAGTCCAGCCTGCGTTCCGGATACTTCTAGAGTAATCCTGATGGTCGAAGGTGATTGGTTTTAACAACCATTGGCGAGACTCCTTTGGGATAGG
The DNA here is from genome assembly GCF_003073215.2 of Triticum urartu. Taxonomy (NCBI): domain Eukaryota; kingdom Viridiplantae; phylum Streptophyta; class Magnoliopsida; order Poales; family Poaceae; genus Triticum; species Triticum urartu. The sequence goes on from NC_053023.1 coordinate 564,303,897, forward strand.
CCGTATGGCGCATATCTCTGGTGGCGCCGTTCTGTTCGTCACATGAAGTAAGTTTACTGTTTTGACTTCTTGTGGGAAATCCTTTTGTTTCCTGGTGCTCTACTTGTGGGGTGGTTCATCGTCCTCACTTGGTGTGTCGAGCCACTTGTGTTTGGCGTTGAGCTTGCCGGCTTGCTTGAAAACCCAACAATCTCTATGGGTATGGTTCGCAGGCTTCCCGGGAGTACTGTCTATTTGACATATCTTGTCCAAGATTTTGTTTAAGTTGGATAGCTTGTCCCTGTTATCCTTGAGGGGCGGCTTTCTCTGATTCTGCCGCGAGCTTTTGAATCCGGTGTTGACCGCCGTGCTCTTTGGGCTATTTCCCTTATTCCGGCGCTGGTCCTTGCTGCGTCGGGGTTTTCTGTTTCCATCCCTAACTTCGGATGTACTTGGGTCGCTGGTGCTACATCTTGCCAACCAGCTGTCCTCTCCTGTGCAAAAGCGGGTCATGAGGCTTGTTAATGCGGCCATTGTTCTTGGCTTTTCTTGGCCGAGGTGTCTGGCGAGCCATTCGTCTCGAACGTTGTTCTTAAAAGCTGCTAGGGCTTCAGCGTCTGGACAGTCGACTACCTGATTCTTTTTAGTAAGAAATCTGTTCCAGAATTTCTGGGCTGAGTCTCCGGGCTGTTGAGTTATGTGACTGAGATCGTCTGCATCCGGAGGGCGGACATAGGTCCCTTGAAAATTTGCCTGGAAAGCATCCTCAAGCTCTTCCCAACTTCCAATGGTGTTTTCGGGAAGGCTTTTGAGCCAATGCCGGGCTGGCCCTTTAAGCTTGAGGGGTAAGTATTTTATGGCGTGGAGGTCATCTCCTCTGGCCATGTGTATGTGGAGGATATAATCCTCGATCCAGACCCCAGGGCCTGTTGTTCCGTCGTACGCCTCTATGTTTACGGGCTTGAATCCCGCTAGAAATTCATGGTCCAGCACCTCATCGGTGAAACATAGGGGGTGTGCGGCACCCCTGTATTTGGGTGTGCCGTGATGTTCGGATATTTGTTGTGTTGCATTGCTTACTAGAGCTTGCTTTCTTGGCCCGTATATAGATCTGGCTGGGCTGTCTTTTTGATGCGGATCCTTTGGTGGATCGCGTGCCGGCTTGTGTGCGGCGCCGCTTGCCGCTCCATGCTGGCCATGCGGTCGTCCATCCGACCGGGTGGCTTTCCTATTTTTTGACTGCGGGGACTCTAAGGCCTCCTCGTCAAATTCAGGCAGTAGCTTTCGCTTTGGATAGCTTTTTGTGCGGCGACTGCCGGCATATTTGTGTGCGGTGTTGCGTACTTTGCTCCATCTAATTCTGAGTGCATCTTCCGCAGTTTTGAGCTTCCGCTTCTGCTTTTTCAGGCTATGCGCAGTGGCGACGAGCCTTTTGTGGAGGTTCTTCTGCTCCATGAGTTTATCCGGCGTAAGGTCGTCCGAACTGTTGTTTTCGCCGGGGACGGGGTTTTCGGTTTGTTTATCCAAGTTGCCCTGTTCGGACACTTGCTCGAAGGCATGTTCATCGTCCGCCGGCTCGTCCTGCTCTATGGTTGGGTCTGTATGGCTGCTATTTCTGTCGAGGCGGGGCTTGGAGCGGCGCTTACATCGCCGCTTTGATTGCTTTTCGAGTGAACGATCCCTCGTTGCATCCCTGTGTTCCTCACCGTCGCTTCCTTTGGGTGTGTCCACCATATATACATCATGAGATGAGGTGGCTGTCTAGTGCCTTATAGGTGTTGGTTCATGTTCATCTCCTACATCGTCGTCCATACCGTCGATGTCTTCGGAGTCGAAGTCGAGAACGTCGTTTAAATTATCGACAGTGGCTACGAAGTGGGTGGTGGGTGGGCTTTGAATTTCTTCATCATCCGCATCCCAACCTTGTTGACCATAGTCCGGCCAGGGCTCTCCTGGTAAAGAGAGAGACTTTAGTGAAGTCAGAATATCGTCGAAGGGCGAGTGCTCAAAGATGTCCGCGGTGGTGAACTCCATGATTGGCGCCCAATCGGGTTCGATCGGTCGGGGCGCGGAGGGCTCGGAGTCTGGAGAGGAGTCCGGCTCCTTGGAGTCACGGGCTTCGCAGAGAGTAGGGCTGGTGTTCGGCTCGATCGCCGTAGAGATTGCAGCCCCCAAGGCGGTGTCTAACCACCCATCCTCGATTGGTGTGATCGGCTCTGAGCTAGGGGTCGGAGCGGACACAGGTGCGGCCTCCAGGGCACTGTTCGGCGGTAGAGCTAAATCATGCCCATCGTGACAGTGCGGCGCGCTCGGCTGTGGCTCGAATCCGTTGAAGATCAAGTCTCCGCGGATGTCGGCCGTGTAGTTCAAACTTCCAAATCTGACCTGGTGGCCAAGGGCGTAGCTTTCGATCTGCTCCAGATGACCAAGCGAATTGGCCCGCAGTGCAAAGCCGCCGAATACGAAGATCTGTCCGGGGAGAAAAGTCTCACCCTGGATCGCATCGCTATTGATGATCAGAGAAGCCATCGGGCCTAAAAGTGACGACACAGAGGAACTCTTAATGAAATCACCAATGTTGGTGTCAAAACCGGCGGATCTCGGGTAGGGGGTCCCGAACTGTGTGTCTAGGCCAGATGGTAATAGGAGACAGGGAACACGATGTTTTACCCAGGTTTGGGCACTCTTGATGGAGGTAAAACCCTACGTCCTGCTTGATTAATATTGATGATATGGGTAGTACAAGAGTAGATCTACCACGAGATCAGAGAGGCTAAACCCTAGAAGCTAGCCTATGGTATGATTGTTGTTCGTCCTACGGACTAGAACTCTCTGGTTTATATAGACACCGGAGAGGGCTAGGGTTACACAGAGTCGGTTACAATGGTAGGAGATCTACATATCCGTATCGCCAAGCTTGCCTTCCACGCCAAGGAAAGTCCCTTCCGGACACGGGACAAAGTCTTCAATCTTGTATCTTCATAGTCCAGGAGTCCGGCCGAAGGTATAGTCCGGCTATCCGGACACCCCCTAATCCAGGACTCCCTCAGGGGCGGTCACCGAAACCGTCAAATTGCTCGGGGCGATCTCCACAACCTAATTGGAGACCCCGACGCCTGCCCGGTGCTTTACACCACAATGATTGAGCTCCGAACACCACCAACCATCTAGGGTGCCCAAGCACCCAAGAGGAACAAGCTCAAGGGCACCAAGCACCCAGGAGTAATAAGCTTCTCAACTTGTAACTTCCACGTACCACCATGGAGAACTCAAACCGTTGCACCAAATGCAATGGCAAGGGCACACGGAGTGCCCAAATCCCTCACTCTCAAATCCCACCAAAGCAACGAAAGCTATGGAGGAAATGAGAGGAAGAACAAGAAGGAGAACACCAAGAACTCCAAGATCTAGATCCAAGGGGTTCCCCTCACATAGAGGAGAAAGTGATTGGTGAAAATATGGATCTAAATCTCCTCTCTCTTTTCCCTCAAGAACTAGCAAGAATCCATGGAGGGATTGAGAGTTAGCAAGCTCGAATAAGGTCAACAATGGGGGAAGAGCACGAGCTCAAAGGATAAGGTTCAATGGGGAAGAAGACCCCCCTTTATAGGAGCTCCCGAATCCAACCGTTATGTGCTCAGTCCGCGCATGAGCGGTACTACCGCCCGGGCGGTAGAACACAGAGAGCGGAGCAAAATAGAGGGCGAGGCAGAGCCGTATGAGTGGCACTGCCGCTGGGGCCAGCGATACTACTGATGGCAGCGGCGGTACTGCCGCTTGGCCCAGCGGTACTACCATTGAGACCACGCACAGAGAGGAGGGCCATTGAGTGGCACTAGGGGCGGTGGTAGCTGCGGTACTAGCGCACACGAGCGGCACTGCCGCTCCTACTGCCGCTAAACCTGACACGAGAAAACCACGTCTCAAGTCGAGGCGGTACCAGCATGGAACCAGAGCCGTACTACCGCTTATGGCCATGGGCGGTACTACCGTTGCGAGACAGCGGTACTACCGCTTGTGGCGATACATGGTACTGCCGCTCTGGCCCCGCGGTACTACCACTGGCACCAAACATATGCCACTTCGAAGAAAACAAGTATACTCCAAGGAAAACCAGAACTGCCATAACTTCTGCAAAAGAGCTCGGGAGGAGAGGTAGTACCGCCTACCACATATAAGAGGTACTACCGCTCGCGTGGAGGTAGTACTGCTTACCGCTTATAAGAGGTACTACCGCTCTACTACTGCGAAACCCGACACGAAAAGACGCATCCCCAGAAGCAGCGGTAGTACGCGCGGCACAGGGCCGTGGTACTACCGCTTGAGACTTTTAGGAACACAATAGAGAAAATAGAGGATGCAATAAAGCCTAAATTGCCACAACTTCTGCATATGATCTCCGAATTGAGAAAACTCAAGCTTGTTGGAAACAAGACGACGAGTGGCATCAAAACAACGACTGGTTAGTAAGAAGAGGCAGGGGAGGTATGCCTAACAAATGGAGGAGTGAAATCTCCAACAGAGAAGAACGGGCATAACCTCCAACATCGAAAACATCATAGAAGATGCAAGTGAACTCCATTTTCGATGAACTCGAGCTTGTCATCCAGATGACCATAAGCTCCAAAACTCTCAAAGAGAACCAAACAAGAACCAAGAAATATGATGCAAGGATGCAATGGTTTGAGCTCTCTACGAACGATATGATCAAGCTACTCATCGAGAGCCCCCCTTGATAGTACGACAATCGATCCTATAACCCGGTCTCCCAACTACCACTATGAGAACGGTAAAATAGAAAACCTATCAAGGGCAAACCTTTGTATTGCACATAGTCCACTTGAGCTAGATGATGATGATCTTGACTTCCTCAAGTTGGACCATCTTTCTTGATTGTGTTGGCTCGATGAAGACTAGTTGATTGCTCCCCCATACTCCACTATGGGTGAGCCACTCTTAGGCACATCTTCATAAATCCATTGTTACCATAATGGATGACAAGCTTCAAGCATTTGATCTCTTCATGATGCTATACTTGAACTTGCACATCGCAACCTTGGTCGACACAAACTCTCCTTGAAACCAACACATGTACTCCAAGAAAAGCCTATGGACAAAACCTTCAAATATAACTCAAGGCAACCATTAGTCCATAGAGATTGTCATCAATTACCAAAACCAAACATGGGGGCACCGCATGTTCTTTCAGATGTGATCACCGTCGGCACGCTACTCTACATCTACCTTCGGGATTAGTTTCAGACCTAAATAATTGTTATTTGGTGCCACCGTTGAGCATGAACATTATATCTGGATCTTGTTTTATGTGATACGGTTATTCATTTAAATCAGAGAATAATGGTTGTTTTATTTATATGAGTAATATCTTTTATGGTCATGCACCCTTGATGAGTGGTCTATTTTTACTAAATCTTGATAGTAGTGAAACACATGTTCATAGTATTGAAGCCAAAAGATGCAGACTTGATAATGATAGTGCAACTTATTTGTGGCACTGCCGTTTAGGTCATATTGGTGTAAAGCGCATGAAGAAACTCCATTCTGATGGACTTTTGGAATCACTTGATTATGAATCACTTGGTACTTGCGAACCATGCCTCATGGGCAAGATGACTAAAACTCCGTTCTCCGGAACAATGGAGCGAGCAACAGAGTTATTGGAAATCATACATACTGATGTATGTGGTCCAATGAATATTGAAGCTCGCGGCGTATATCGTTATTTTCTCACCTTCACAAATGATTTGAGCAGATATGGGTATATCTACTTAATGAAACATAAGTCTGAAACATTTGAAAAGTTCAAAGAATTTTAGAGTGAAGTGGAAATCATCAACAAGAAAATAAACTTTCTATGATCTGATCGTGGAGGTGAATATTTGAGTTATGAGTTTGGACTTCATTTGAAACAATGCGGAATAGTTTCGCGACTCACGCCACCTGGAACACCACAATGTAATGGTGTGTCTGAACGTCGTAACCGCACTTTATTAGATATGGTGCCATCTATGATGTCTCTCACTGATTTACCGCTATCATTTTGGGGTTATGCTTTAGAGATGGCTGCATTCATGTTAAATAGGGCACCATCTAAATCCATTGAGACGACACCTTATGAACTATGGTTTGGCAAGAAACCCAAGTTGTCGTTTCTTAAAGTTTGTGGCTGCGATGCTTATGTGAAAAAGCTTCAACCTGATAAGCTCGAACCCAAATCGGAGAAATGTGTCTTCATAGGATACCCAAAGGAGACTGTTGGGTACACCTTCTATCACAAATCTAAAGGCAAGATATTCGTTGCTAAGAATGGATCATTTCTAGAGGAGTTTCTCTTGAAAGAAGTGAGTGGGAGGAAAGTAGAACTTGACGAGGTAATTGTACCTTCTCCCTTATTGGAAAGTAGTTCATCACTGAAATCAGTTCCAGTGATTCCTACACCAGTAAGTGAGGAAGCTAATGCTGATAATCATGAAACTTCTGATCAGGTTACTACCGAGCCTCGTAGGTCAACCAGAGTAAGATCCGCACCAGAGTGGTATGGTAATCATGTTCTGGAAGTCATGTTACTTGACCATGACGAACCTACGAACTATGAGGAAGCGATGATGAGCCCAGATTCCACAAAATGGCTTGAGGCCATGAAATCTGAGATGGGATCCATGTATGAGAATAAAGTATGGACTTTGGTTGACTTGCCCGATGATCGGCAAGCCATAGAGAATAAATGGATCTTCAATAAGAAGACTGACACTGGCGTAATATTACTGTCTACAAAGCTCGACTTGTTGCAAAAGGTTTTCGACAAGTTCAAGGAGTTGACTATGATGAGACCTCACCCGTAGCGATGCTTAAGTCCGTCCGAATCATGTTAGCAATTGCCGCATTTTATGATTATGAAATTTGGCAAATAGATGTCAAAACTGCATTCCTTAATGGATATCTTAAAGAAGAGTTGTATATGATGCAACTAGAAGGTTTTTTCGATCCAAAACGTGCTAACAAAGTGTGCAAGCTCCAGCGATTCATTTATGGACTGGTGCAAGCCTCTCGGAGTTGGAATATACGCTTTGATAGTGTGATCAAAGCATATGGTTTTATACAGACTTTTGGAGAAGCCTGTATTTACAAGAAAGTTAGTGGGAGCTCCGTAGCATTTCTGATATTATATGTAGATGACATATTGTTGATCGAAGATGATACCGAATTTCTGAATAGCATAAAAGGATACTTGAATAAGAATTTTTCAATGAAAGACCTCGGTGAAGCTGCTTATATATTGATCATCAAGATCTATAGAGATGGATCAAGATGCTTAATTGGACTTTCACAAAGCACATACATTGATAAAGTTTTGAAGAAGTCCAAATGATCAGGCAAAGAAAGGGTTCTTGCCTGTATTACAAGGTGTGAAGTTGAGTCAGACTCAATGCCCGACCACTGCAGAAGATAGAGAGAAAAATGAAAGATGTTCCCTATGCTTCAGCCATAGGCTCTATCATGTATGCAATGCTGTGTACCAGACCTGATGTGTGCCATGCTATCAGTTTAGCAGGGAGGTACCAAAGTAATCCAGGAGTGGATCACTGGACATCGGTCAAGAATATCCTGAAATACCTGAAAAGGACTAAGGATATGTTTCTCATATATGGAGGTGACAAAGAGCCCCTCGTAAATGGTTACGTCGATGCAAGCTTTGACACTGATCCGGATGACTCTAAGTCACAAACCAGATACGTGTTTTTATTAAATGGTGGAGCTGTCAGTTGGTGCAGTTCCAAGCAAAGCGTCGTGTCGGGATCTACGTGTGAAGCGGAATACATAGCTATTTCGGAAGCAGCAAATGAAGGAGTCTGGATGAAGGAGTTCATATCCGATCTAGGTGTCATACCTAGTGCATCGGGTCCAATGAAAATCTTTTGTGACAATACAGGTGCAATTGCCTTGGCAAAGGAATCCAGATTTCACAAGAGAACCAAGCACATCAAGAGACGCTTCAATTCCATCCGCGATCAAGTCAAGGAGGGAGACATAGAGATTTGCAAGATACATATGAATCTGAATGTTGCAGACCCGTTGACTAAGCCTCTCTCACGAGCAAAACATGATCAGCACCAAGACTCCATGGGTGTTAGAATCTTTACAATGTAATCTATATTATTGACTCTAGTGCAAGTGAGAGACTGAAGGAAATATGCCCTAGAGGCAATAATAAAGTTGTTATTTATATTTCCTTATATCATGATAAATGTTTATTATTCATGCTAGAATTGTATTAACCGGAAACTTAGTACATGTGTGAATACATAGACAAATAGAGTGTCACTAGTTTGCCTCTACTTGACTAGCTCGTTGAATCAATGATGGTTATGTTTCCTAACCATAGACATGAGTTGTCATTTGATAAACGGGATCACATCATTAGAGAATGATGTGATTGACTTGACCCATCCGTTAGCTTAGCACGATGATCGTTTATTTTGTTGCTATTGCTTTCTCCATAACTTATACATGTTCCTATGACTATGAGATCATGCAACTCCCAAATACCATAGGAACACTTTTTGTCCTACCAAACGTCACAACGTAACTGGGTGATTATAAAGGTGCTCTACAGGTGTCTCCGATGGTGTTTGTTGAGTTGGCATAGATCGAGATTAGGATTTGTCACTCCGATTGTCGGAGAGGTATCTCTGGGCCCTCTCGGTAATGTACATCACTATAAGCCTTGCAAGTAATGTATCTAATGAGTTAGTTACGAGATGTAGCATTACGGAACAAGTTAAGAGACTTGTCGGTAATGAGATTGAACTAGGTATTGAGATACCCACGATCAGATCTCGGGCAAGTAACATACCGATGACAAAGGGAACAACGTATATTGTTATGCGGTTTGACCGATAAAGATATTCATAGAATATGTAGGAACCAATATGAGCATCTAGGTGAAGGAAATATGCCCTAGAGGCAATAATAAAGTTATTATTTTATTTCCTTATATCATGATAAATGTTTATTATTCATGCTAGAATTGTATTATCCGGAAACATAATACTTGTGTGAATACATAGACAAACTAAAACGTCACTAGTATGCCTCTACTTGACTAGCTCGTTAATCAAAGATGGTTATGTTTGCTAACCATAGACATGTGTTGTCATTTGATTAACGGGATCACATCATTAGGAGAATGATGTGATTGACATGACCCATTCCATTAGCTTAGCACCCGATCGTTTAGTATGTTGCTATTGCTTTCTTCATGACTTATACATGTTCCTATGACTATGAGATTATGCAACTCCCGTTTGCCGGAGGAACACTTTGTGTGCTACCAAACGTCACAACGTAACTGGGTGATTATAAAGGAGCTCTACATGTGTCTCAAAAGGTACATGTTGGGTTGGCGTATTTCGAGATTAGGATTTGTCACTCCGATTGTCGGAGAGGTATCTCTGGGCCCTCTCGGTAATACACATCACATAAGCCTTGCAAGCATCGCAACTAATGAGTTAGTTGCGAGATGATGTATTACGAAACGAGTAAAGAGACTTGCCGGTAACGAGATTGAACTAGGTATTGAGATACCGATGATCGAATCTCGGGCAAGTAACATACCGATGACAAAGGGAACAAAGTATGTTGTTATGCGGTCTGACCGATAACAGATCTTCATAGAATATGTGGGAGCCAATATGAGCATCCATGTTCCGCTATTGGTTATTGACCGGAGACATGTCTCGGTCATGTCTACATTGTTCTTGAACCCGTAGGGTCCGCACGCTTAACGTTACGATGATAGTTTCATTATGAGTTTATATATTTTGATGTACCGAAGTTTGTTTGGAGTCCCGGATGTGATCACGGACATGACGAGGAGTCTCAAAATGGTCGAGACATAAATATTGATATATTGGAAGCCTATGTTTGGACATCGGAAGTGTTCCGGGTGAAATCAGCATTTTACCGGAGTACCGGGAGGTTACCGGAACCCCCCGGTAACCTAATGGGCCTTAATGGGCCTAGTGGAGGAAGTGGAGAGGAGGCCTAGGGGCTGCCGCGCGCCCCTTCCCCCCCAAGTCCGAATTGGACAAGGAGGGGGGCGGCGCCCCCCCCCTTTCCTTTCTTCCCTCTCCTCCTTCCCCCCAAGTCCTAATCCAACTAGGGAAAGGGTGGGAGTCCTACTCCCGGTAGGAGTAGGACTCCTCCGGCGCGCCTCCTCCTAGGGCCGGCCGCACCCCCCCTTTGCTCCTTTATATACGGGGGCAGGGGGCATCCCTAGACACACAAGTTGATCTCCAAGATCGTTCTCTTAGCCGTGTGCGATGCCCCCTTCCACCATAGTCCTCGATAATATTGTAGTGGTGCTTAGGCGAAGCCCTGCGATAGTAGAACATCAAGATTGTCACCACGCCGTCGTGCTGACGGAACTCTTCTCCGACACTTTGCTGGATCGGAGTCCGGGGATCGTCATCGAGCTGAACGTGTGCTAGAACTCGGAAGTGCCATAGTTTCGATGCTTGATCGATCGGGCCGTGAAGACGTACGACTACATCAACCGCGTTGTCATAACGCTTCCGCTGTCGGTCTACGAGGGTACGTAGATGACACTCTCCCCTCTCGTTGCTATGCATCACCATGATCTTGCGTGTGCGTAGGAATTTTTTGAAATTACTACGTTCCCCTACAGTGGCATCAGAGCCTAGGTTTTATGTGTTGATGTTATATGCACGAGTAGAACACAAGCGAGTTGTGGGCGATATAAGTCATACTGCTTACCAGCATGTCATACTTTGGTTTGGCGGTATTGTTGGATGAAGTGGCTCGGACCGACATTACGCGTACGCTTACGCGAGACTGGTTCTACCGACGTGCTTTGCACATAGGTGGCTGGCGGGTGTCAGTTTCTCCAACTTTAGTTGAACCGAGTATGGCTATGCCCGGTCCTTGCGAAGGTTAAAACAGCACCAACTTGACAAACTATCGTTGTGGTTTTGATGCGTAGGTAAGATTGGTTCTTGCTTAAGCCTGTAGCAGCCACGTAAAACTTGCAACAACAAAGTAGAGGACGTCTAACTTGTTTTTGCAGGGTATGTTGTGATGTGATATGGTCAAGACATGATGCTAAATTTTATTGTATGAGATGATCATGTTTTGTAACCGAGTTATCGGCAACTGGCAGGAGCCATATGGTTGTCGTTTTATTGTATGCAATGCAATTGCGCTGTAATGCTTTACGTTATCACTAAGCGGTAGTGATAGTCGTGGAAGCATAAGATTGGCGAGATGACAACAATGCTACGATGATGATCAAGGTGTCGCGCCGGTGACGATGGTAATCATGACGGTGCTTCGAAGATGGAGATCAAAAGCACAAGATGATGATGGCCATATCATATCACTTATATTGATTACATGTGATGTTTATCTTTTATGAATCTTATCTTCCTTTGATTGACGGTAGCATTTTAAGATGATCTCTCGCTAATTATCAAGAAGTTTTCTCCCTGAGTATGCACCGTTGCGAAAGTTCTTCGTGCTGAGACACCACGTGATGATCGGGTGTGATAGGCTCTACGTTCAAATACAACGGGTGCAAAACAGTTGCACACGCGGAATACTCAGGTTATACTTGACGAGCCAAGCATATATAGATATGGCCTCGGAACACAGAGACCGAAAGGTCGAGCGTGAATCATATAGTAGATATGATCAACATAGTGATGTTCACCAATGAAACTACTCCATCTCACGTGATGATCGGACATGGTTTAGTTTATTTGGATCACGTGATCACTTAGAGGATTAGAGGGATGTCTATCTAAGTGGGAGTTCTTTAGTAATATGATTAATTGAACCTAAATTTATCATGAAACTTAGTACCTGATAGTATCTTGCTTGTTTATGCTTGATTGTAGATAGATGGCTCGTTCTGTTGTTCCGTTGAATTTTAATGCGTTCCTTGAGAAAGCAAAGTTGAAAGATGATGGTAGCAATTACACGGACTGGGTCCGTAACTTGAGGATTATCCTCATTGCTGCACAGAAGAATTACGTCCTGGAAGCACCGCTGAGTGCCAGGCCTGCTGCTGGAGCAACACCAGATGTTATGAACATCTGGCAAAGCAAAGCTTATGACTACTCGATAGTTCAGTGTGCCATGCTTTACGGCTTAGAATCGGGACTTCAACGACGTTTTGAACGTCATGGAGCATATGAGATGTTCCAGGAGTTGAAGTTAATATTTCAAGCAAATGCCCGGATTGAGAGATATGAAGTCTCCAATAAGTTCTATAGCTGCAAGATGGAGGAGAACAGTTCTGTCAATGAGCATATACTCAAAATGTCTGGGTATAATAATCACTTGATTCAATTGGGAGTTAATCTTCCAGATGATTGCGTCATTGACAGAATTCTCCAATCACTGTCACCAAGCTACAAGAGCTTCGTGATGAACTATAATATGCAAGGGATGAATAAGACTATTCCCGAGCTCTTCGCAATGCTGAAAGCTGCGGAGGTAGAAATCAAGAAGGAGCATCAAGTGTTGATGGTCAACAAGACCACTAGTTTCAAGAAAAAGGGAAAAGGGAAGAAGGGGAACTTCAAAAAGAACAACAAGCAAGTTTGCTGCTCAAGAGAAGAAACCCAAACCTGGACCTAAGCCTGAAACTGAGTGCTTCTACTGCAAGCAGACTGGTCACTGGAAGCGGAACTGCCCCAAGTATTTGGCGGATAAGAAGGATGGCAAGGTGAACAAAGGTATATGTGATATACATGTTATTGATGTGTACCTTACTAATGCTCGCAGTAGCACCTGGGTATTTGATACTGGTTCTGTTGCTAATATTTGCAACTCGAAACAGGGACTACGGATTAAGCGAAGATTGGCTAAGGACGAGGTGACTGCGCGTGGAAATGGTTCCAAAGTCGATGTGATCGCCGTCGGCACGCTACCTCTACATCTACCTTCGGGATTAGTTTTAGACATGAATAATTGTTATTTGGTGCCAGCGTTAAGCATTGAACATTATATCTGGATCTTGTTTGATGCGAGACGGTTATTCATTTAAATCTGAGAATAATGGTTGTTCTATTTATATGAGTAATATCTTTTATGGTCATGCACCCTTGAAGAGTGGTCTATTTTTTGAATCTCGATAGTAGTGACACACTATTCATAAGTGTTGAAGCCAAAAGATGCAGAGTTGATAATGATAGTGCAACTTATTTGTGGCACTGCCGTTTAGGTCATATCGGTGTAAAGCGCATGAAGAAACTCCATACTGATGGACTTTTGGAAACACTTGATTATGAATCACTTGGTACTTGCGAACCGTGCCTCATGGGCAAGATGACTAAAACACCGTTCTCCGGTACTATGGAGAGAGCAACAGATTTGTTGGAAATCATACATACAGATGTATGTGGTCCGATGAATATTGAGGCTCGTGGCGGATATCGTTATTTTCTCACCTTCACAGATGACTTAAGCAGATATGGGTATATCTACTTAATGAAACATAAGTCTGAAACGTTTGAAAAGTTCAAAGAATTTCAGAGTGAAGTTGAAAATCATCGTAACAAGAAAATAAAGTTTCTACGATCTGATCGTGGAGGAGAATATTTGAGTTACGAGTTTGGTGTACATTTGAAAAATTGCGGAATAGTTTCGCAACTCACGCCACCCGGAACACCACAGCGTAATGGTGTGTCCGAACGTCGTAATCGTACTTTACTAGATATGGTGCGATCTATGATGTCTCTTACTGATTTACCGCTATCGTTTTGGGGTTATGCTTTGGAGACGGCCGCATTCACGTTAAATAGGGCACCATCAAAATCCGTTGAGACGACGCCTTATGAACTATGGTTTGGCAAGAAACCAAAGTTGTCGTTTCTGAAAGTTTGGGGCTGCGATGCTTATGTGAAAAAGCTTCAACCTGATAAGCTCGAACCCAAATCGGAGAAATGTGTCTCTAGGATATCCAAAGGAGACTATTGGTAATCTTTTCCCAGCATCGAAAGGCAAGAATTTGTCTGTTCGAACTTTTGGGAAGTTTCTCTCGATGAAGTGAGTGGGAGTCTGCGAGTACTGTACACTGCTCCTTTTGACGTAGTGCTCCAGAACTGTTTCTGTGACGCTACACCAGTGTAGGAGCTAATGTATTGATCATAACTTTCAGATCAGTCTACTGAACGTCGCTATATCAACCAAGTAGTCGGCGCGAGTGGTACGGTAATCCTGTTCTGGAAGTCATGCTACTAGATCATGATGAACCTACGAACTATGAAGAAGCGATGGTGAGCCCAGATTCCGCAAAATGGCTTGAAGCCATGAAATCTGAGATGGGATCCATGTATGAGAACAAAGTATGGACTTTGGTTGACTTGCCCGATGATCGGCAAGCAATTGAGAATAAATGGATCTTCAAGAAGAAGACTGACGCTGACGGTAATGTTACTATACACTACAAAGCTCGACTTGTCGCAAAAGGTTTTCGACAAGTTCAAGGGATTGACTACGATGAGACCTTCTCACCCGTAGCGATGCTTAAGTCTGTCCGAATCATGTTAGCAATTGCCGCATTTTATGATTATGAAATTTGGCAGATGGATGTCAAAACTGCATTCCTGAATGGATTTCTGGAAGAAGAGTTGTATATGATGCAGCCGGAAGGTTTTGTCGATCCAAAGGGAGCTAACAAAGTGTGCAAGCTCCAGCGATCCATTTATGGACTGGTGCAAGCCTCTCGTTGGAATAAACGCTTTGATAGTGTGATCAAAGCATTTGGTTTTGTACAGACTTTTGGAGAAGCCTGTATTTACAAGAAAGTGAGTGGGAGCTCTGTAGCATTTCTGATATTATATGTAGATGACATATTACTAATCGGAAATGATATAGAATTTCTGGATAGCATAAAGGGATACTTGAATAAGAGTTTTTCAATGAAAGACCTCGTGAAGCTGCTTACATATGGGCATTGTGAGGATATATAAGTTTTATTTTTTCCTTCTATTTCTGTAAGTTATTTCTGCTAGGATTGTATTTCCGACTAATAAGTGTGTAAATGGCGGTGTCAATGTAGGCCTTCCTTGACTAGTCGTTAATCAAAGATGGTTATGTTTCCTAACGTGACAAGAGTTGTTATTTGATTAACGGGATCACATCATTAGTGTGAATGATCTGATTGACATGACCCATTCCATTAGCTTAGCACCCGATCGTTTAGTATGTTGCTATTGCTTTCTTCATGACTTATACATGTTCCTATGACTATGAGATTATGCAACTCCCGTGCCGGAAGGAACACTTTGTGTGCTACCAAACGTCACAACATAAATGGGTGATTATTAAGGTGCTCTACAGGTGTCTCCAAAGGTACATGTTGGGTTGGCGTATTTCGAGATTAGGATTTGTCACTCCGATTGTCGGAGAGGTATCTCTGGGCCCTCTCGGTAATGCTCATCACATAAGCCTTGCAAGCATTGCAACTAATGAGTTAGTTGCGAAATGATGTATTACGGAACGAGTAAAGAGACTTGCCGGTAACGAGATTGAACTAGGTATTGAGATACCGATGATCGAATCTCGGGCAAGTAACATACCGATGACAAAGGGAACAACGTATGTTGTTATGCGGTCTAACTGATAAAGATCTTCGTAGAATATGTAGGAACCAATATGAGCATCCAGGTTCCGCTATTGGTTATTGACCGGAGACGTGTCTCGGTCATGTCTACATTGTTCTCGAACCGTAAGCTCCGCACGCTTAACGTTACGATGACAGTTTCATTATGAGTTTATGTATTTTGATGTACCGAAGGTTGTTCAGAGTCCCGGATGTGATCATGGACATGATGAGGAGTCTCGAAATGGTCGAGACATAAAGATCGATATATTGGAAGCCTATATTTGGATATCGGAATCGTTCCGGGTGAAATCAGGATTTTACCGGAGTACCGGGGGGGGGGGGTTACCGGAACCCCCCGGGGGGTTATTGGGCCTACATGGGCCTTAAGGGAGAAGAGGAAAGGAGGCAAGAGGTGGTCGCGCGCCCCTCCCCTTCCTAGTCCGAATAGGACAAGGGAAGGGGGGCGGCGCCCCCCCTTTCCTTTCCCTCTTCCTCCTCTTTCCCCTTCTCCTTCTCCAACTAGGAAAGAAGGGAGTCCTACTCCCGGTGGGAGTAGGACTCCCCCTTGGTGCACCCTCCTTGGCCGGCCGCCCCCTCCCCTTGGCTCCTTTATATACGGGGGCAGGGGGCACCCTAGGACACACAAGTTGATCTTCGTGATCGTTCCTTAGCCGTGTGCGGTGCCCCCCTCCACGATATTACACCTCGGTCATATTGTAGCGGTGCTTAGGCGAAGCCCTGCGACGGTTGAACATCAAGATCGTCACCACGCCGTCGTGCTGACGGAACTCTTCCCCGAAGCTTTGCTGGATCGGAGCCCGGGGAGCGTCATCAAGCTGAACGTGTGCCAAGAACTCGGAGGTGCCGGAGTAACGGTGCTTGGATCGGTTGAACCGGGAAGATGTACGACTACTTCCTCTACGTTGCGTCAATGCTTCCGCTTCGGTCTACGAGGGTACGTAGACAAAACTCTCCCCTCTCGTTGCTATGCATCACCATGATCTTGCGTGTGCGTAGGAATTTTTTTGAAATTACTACGTTTCCCAACAGTGGCATCCGAGCCTAGGTTTTATGTGTTGATGTTATATGCACGAGTAGAACACAAGTGAGTTGTGGGCGATATAAGTCATACTGCTTACCAGCATGTCATACTTTGGTTCGGCGGTATTGTTGGACGAAGCGGCCCGGACCGACATTACGCGTACGCTTACGCGAGACCGGTTCTCCAGACGTGCTTTGCACAAAGGTGGCTAGCGCGTGACAGTTTCTCCAACTTTAGTTGAACCGAGTGTGGCTACGCCCGGTCCTTGCGAAGGTTAAAACAGCACCAACTTGACAAACTATCGTTGTGGTTTTGATGCGTAGGTAAGATTGGTTCTTGCTTAAGCCCGTAGCAGCCATGTAAAACTTGCAACAACAAAGTAGAGGACGTCTAACTTGTTTTTGCAGGGCATGTTGTGATGTGATATGGTCTAGACATGATGCTAAATTTTATTGTATGAGATGATCATGTTTTGTAACCGAGTTATCGGCAACTGGCAGGAGCCATATGGTTGTCGCTTTATTGTATGCAATGCAATCGCACTGTAATGCTTTACTTTATGACTAAGCGGTAGCGATAGTTGTGGAAGCATAAGATTGGCGAGACGGCAACGATGCTACGATGGAGATCAAGGTGTCGCGCCGGTGATGATGGTGATCACGACGGTGCATCGAAGATGGAGATCACAAGCACAAGATGATGATGGCCATATCATATCACTTATATTGATTGCATGTGATGTTTATCTTTTATGCATCTTATCTTGCTTTGATTGACGGTAGCATTATAAGATGATCTCTCACTAATTATCAAGAAGTGTTCTCCCTGAGTATGCACCACTACAATACAACGGGCTCTTCCTGAATGGATTTCTGGAAGTAGAGTTGTATATGATGCAACCGGAAGGTTTTGTCGATCCAAAGGGAGCTAACAAAGTGTGCAAGCTCCAGCGATCCATTTATGGACTGGTGCAAGCCTCTCGGAGTTGGAATAAACGCTTTGATAGTGTGATCAAAGCATTTGGTTTTGTACAGACTTTTGGAGAAGTCTGTATTTACAAGAAAGTGAGTGGGAGCTCTATAGCATTTCTGATATTATATGTAGATGACATATTACTAATCGGAAATAATATAGAATTTCTGGATAGCATAAAGGGATACTTGAATAAGAGTTTTTCAATGAAAGACCTCGGTGAAGCTGCTTACATATTAGGCATTAAGATCTATAGAGAAAGATCAAGACGCTTAATTGGACTTTCACAAAGCACATACCTTGACAAAGTTTTGAAGAAGTTCAAAATGGATCAAGCAAAGAAAGGGTTCTTGCCTGTGTTACAAGGTGTGAAGTTGAGTAAGACTCAATGCCCGACCACTGCAGAAGATAGAGAGAAAATGAAAGATGTTCCCTATGCTTCAGCCGTAGGCTCTATCATGTATGCAATCTGTGTACCAGACCTGATGTGTGCCTTGCTATAAGTCTAGCAGGGAGGTACCAAAGTGATCCAGGAGTGGATCACTGGACAGCGGTCAAGAACATCCTGAAATACCTGAAAAGGACTAAGGATATGTTTCTCATATATGGAGGTGACAAAGAGCTCATCGTAAAAGGATACGTTGATGCAAGCTTTGACACTGATCCGGATGATTCTAAATCACAAACCGGATACGTGTTTACATTAAACGGTGGAGCTGTCAGTTGGTGCAGTTCTAAACAAAGCGTTGTGGCGGGATCTACACGTGAAGCGGAGTACATAGCTGCTTCGGAAGCAGCAAATGAAGGAGTCTGGATGAAGGAGTTCATATCCGATCTAGGTGTCATACCTAGTGCATCGGGTCCAATGAAAATCTTTTGTGACAATACTGGTGCAATTGCCTTGGCAAAGGAATCCAGATTTCACAAGAGAACCAAGCACATCAAGAGACGCTTCAATTCCATCCGGGATCTAGTCCAGGTGGGAGACATAGAGATTTGCAAGATACATACGGATCTGAATGTTGCAGACCCGTTGACTAAGCCTCTTCCACGAGCAAAACATGATCAGCACCAAAGCTCCATGGGTGTTAGAATCATTACTGTGTAATCTAGATTATTGACTCTAGTGCAAGTGGGAGACTGAAGGAAATATGCCCTAGAGGCAATAATAAAGTTATTATTTATTTCCTTATATCATGATAAATGTTTATTATTCATGCTAGAATTGTATTAACCGGAAACATAATACATGTGTGAATACATAGACAAACAGAGTGTCACTAGTATGCCTCTACTTGACTAGCTCATTAATCAAAGATGGTTATGTTTCCTAACCATGAACAAAGAGTTATTGTTTGATTAACGGGATCACATCATTAGGTGAATGATCTGATTGACATGACCCATTCCATTAGCTTAGCACCCGATCGTTTAGTATGTTGCTATTGCTTTCTTCATGACTTATACATGTTCCTATGACTATGAGATTATGCAACTCCCGTTTGCCGGAGGAACACTTTGTGTGCTACCAAACGTCACAATGTAAATGAGTGATTATAAAGGTGCTCTACAGGTGTCTCCAAAGGTACATGTTGGGTTGGCGTATTTCGAGATTAGGATTTGTCACTCCGATTGTCGGAGAGGTATCTCTGGGCCCTCTCGGTAATGCTCATCACATAAGCCTTGCAAGCATTGCAACTAATGAGTTAGTTGCAAAATGATGTATTACAGAACGAGTAAAGAGACTTGCCGGTAACGAGATTGAACTAGGTATTGAGATACCGACGATCGAATCTCGGGAAAGTAACATGCCGATGACAAAGGGAACAACGTATGTTGTTATGCGGTCTGACCGATAAAGATCTTCATAGAATATGTAGGAACCAATATGAGCATCCAGGTTCCGCTATTGGTTATTGACCGGAGACATGTCTCGGTCATGTCTACATTGTTCTCGAACCGTAGGGTCCACACGCTTAACGTTACGATGACAGTTTCATTATGAGTTTATGTATTTTGATGTACCGAAGGTTGTTTGGAGTCCCGGATGTGATCATGGACATGATGAGGAGTCTCGAAATGGCCGAGACATAAAGATCGATATATTGGAAGCCTATATTTGAATATCGGAATCGTTTCGGGTGAAATCGGGATTTTACCGGAGTACCGGGGGGGTTACCGGAACCCCCCGGGGGGTTATTGGGCCTACATGGGCCTGAAGGGAGAAGAGGAAAGGAGGCAAGAGGTGGCCGCGCGCCCCTCCCCTTCCTAGTCCGAATAGGACAAGGGAAGGGGGCGGCGCCCCCCCTTTCCTTTCCCTCTTCCTCCTCTTTCCCCTTCTCCTTCTCCAACTAGGAAAGAAGGGAGTCCTACTCCCAGTGGGAGTAGGACTCCCCCTTGGCGCGCCCTCCTTGGCCGGCCGCCCCCTCCCCTTGGCTCCTTTATATACGGGGGCAGGGGGGCACCCTAGGACACACAAGTTGATCTTCGTGATCGTTCCTTAGCCGTGTGCGGTGCGCCCCTCCACGATATTACACCTCGGTCATATTGTAGCGGTGCTTAGGCGAAGCCCTACGACGGTTGAACATCAAGATCGTCACCACGCCGTCGTGCTGACGGAACTCTTCCCCGAAGCTTTGCTGGATCGGAGCCCGGGGAGCGTCATCGAGTTGAACGTGTGCCAAGAACTCGGAGGTGCCGGAGTAACGGTGCTTGGATCAGTTGAACCGGGAAGACGTATGACTACTTCCTCTATGTTGCGTCAACGCTTCCTCTTCGGTCTACGAGGGTATGTAGACAAAACTCTCCCGTCTCGTTGCTATGCATCACCATGATCTTGCGTGTGCGTAGGAATTTTTTTGAAATTACTACGTTTCCCAACAGCTTACATATTGGGCATTAAGATCTATAGAGATAGATCAAGACGCTTAATTGGACTTTCACAAAGCACATACCTTGACAAATTTTTGAAGAAGTTCAAAATGGATCAAGCAAAGAAAGGATTCTTGCCTGTGTTACAAGGTGTGAAATTGAGTAAGACTCAATGCCTGACCACTGCAGAAGATAGAGAGAAAATGAAAGATGTTCCCTATGCTTCAGCCATAGGCTCTATCATGTATGCAATGCTGTGTACCAGACCTGATGTGTGTCTTGCTATAAGTCTAGCAGAGAGGTACCAAAGTAATCCAGGAGTGGATCACCGGACAGCGGTCAAAAACATCCTGAAATACCTGAAAAGGACTAAGGATATGTTTCTCGTATATGGAGGTGACAAAGAGGTCATCGTAAATGGTTACGTTGATGCAAGCTTTGACACTGATCCGGACGATTCTAAATCGCAAACCGGATACGTGTTTACATTAAATGGTGGAGCTGTCAGTTGGTGCAGTTCTAAACAAAGCGTTGTGGCGGGATCTACATGTGAAGCGGAGTACATAGCTGCTTCGGAAGCAGCAAACGAAGGAGTCTGGATGAAGGAGTTCATATCCGATCTAGGTGTCATACCTAGTGCATCGGGTCCAATGAAAATCTTTTGTGACAATACTGGTGCAATTGCCTTGGCAAAGGAATCCAGATTTCACAAGAGAACCAAGCACATCAAGAGACGCTTCAATTCCATCCGGGATCTAGTCCAGGTGGGAGACATAGAGATTTGCAAGATACATACGGATCTGAATGTTGCAGACCCGTTGACTAAGCCTCTTCCACGAGCAAAACATGATCAGCACCAACTCCATGGGTGTTAGAATCATTACTGTGTAATCTAGATTATTGACTCTAGTGCAAGTGGGAGACTGAAGGAAATATGCCCTAGAGGCAATAATAAAGTTATTATTTTATTTCCTTATATCATGATAAATGTTTATTATTCATGCTAAGAATTGTATTATCCGGAAACATAATACTTGTGTGAATACATAGACAAACTAAAACGTCACTAGTATGCCTCTACTTGACTAGCTCGTTAATCAAAGATGGTTATGTTTGCTAACCATAGACATGTGTTGTCATTTGATTAACGGGATCACATCATTAGGAGAATGATGTGATTGACATGACCCATTCCATTAGCTTAGCACCCGATCGTTTAGTATGTTGCTATTGCTTTCTTCATGACTTATACATGTTCCTATGACTATGAGATTATGCAACTCCTGTTTGCTGGCGGAACACTTTGTGTGCTACCAAACGTCACAACGTAAATGGGTGATTATAAAGGTGTTCTACATGTGTCTCCAAAGGTACATGTTGGGTTGGCATATTTCGAGATTAGGATTTGTCACTCCGATTGTCGGAGAGGTATCTTTGGGCCCTCTCGGTAATGCTCATCACATAAGCCTTGCAAGCATTGCAACTAATGAGTTAGTTGCGAAATGATGAATTACGGAACGAGTAAAGAGACTTGCCGGTAACGAGATTGAACTAGGTATTGAGATACCGACGATCGAATCTCGGGCAAGTAACATACCGATGACAAAGGGAACAACGTATGTTGTTATGCGGTCTGACCGATAAAGATCTTCATAGAATATGTAGGAACCAATATGAGCATCCAGGTTCCGCTATTGGTTATTGACCAGAGACGTGTCTCGGTCATGTCTACATTGTTCTCGAACCGTAGGGTCCGCACGCTTAACGTTACGATGACAGTTTCATTATGAGTTTATGTATTTTGATGTACCGAGGGTTGTTCGGAGTCCCGGATGTGATCACGGACATGACGAGGAGTCTCGAAATGGTCGAGACTTAAAGATTGATATATTGGAAGCCTATATTTGGACATCGGAAGTGTTCCGGGTGTAATCGGCATTTTACCGGAGTACCGGGAGGTTACCGGAACCCCCCGGTAACCTAATGGGCCTTAATGGGCCTAGTGGAGGAAGAGTAGAGGAGGCCTAGGGGCTGCCGCGTGCCCCTCCCCCCCCCCCCAAGTCCGAATTGGACAAGGAGGGGGGGCGGCGCCCCCCCTTTCCTTTCTTCCCTCACCTCCTTCCCCCAAGTCCTAATCCAACTAGGGAAAGGGTGGGAGTCCTACTCCCGGTAGGAGTAGGACTCCTCCGGCGTGCCTCCTCCTAGGGCCGGCCGCACCCCCCCTTTGCTCCTTTATATACGGGGCAGGGGGCATCCCTAGACACACAAGTTGATCTCCAAGAACGTTCTCTTAGCCGTGTGCAGTGCCCCCTTCCACCATAGTCCTCGATAATATTGTAGTGGTGCTTAGGCGAAGCCCTACGACAGTAGAACATCAAGATCATCACCACGCCGTCGTGCTGACGGAACTCTTCTCCGACACTTTGCTGGATCGGAGTCCGGGGATCGTCATCGAGCTGAACATGTGCTAGAACTCGGAGGTGCCATAGTTTCAGTGCTTGATCGACCGGGCTGTGAAGACATACGACTACATCAACCGCGTTGTCATAACGCTTCCGCTGTCGGTCTACGAGGGTACGTAGATCACACTCTCCCCTCTCGTTGCTATGCATCACCATGATCTTGCGTGTGCGTAGGAATTTTTTTGAAATTACTACGTTCCCCTACACTAGGTTCCGCTATTGGTTATTGACCGGAGATGTGTCTCGGTCATGTCTACATAGTTCTCAAACCCGTAGGGTCCGCACACTTAACGTTCGGTGATGATCGTATTATGAGTTTATGTGTTTTGATGTACCGAAGGTAGTTCGGAGTCCTGGGTATGGTCACGGACATGACGAGGAGTCTTATAATGGTTGAGACATAAAGATCGATATATTGGACGACTATATTTGGACATTGGAATAGTTCCAGGTGAGATCGGGCATTTACCGATGAACCGGGAGGTTACCGGAACCCCCCGGGAGGTATATGGGCCTTATTGGGTCATAGTGGGAGAGAGGAGAAGTGAGCAAAGGAGGGGGCGCCCCCCAAGCCCAATCCGAATTGGGAGGGGGGCCGGCCCCCCTTTCCTTCCTCCTTCCCCCCCTTCGTTCTCTCCTAATCCAACTAGGTAAGGGGGGGGGGAATCCTACTCCCGGTGGGAGTAGGACTCCCCATGGGGCGCACCTAGGAGGCCGGCCCCCTCCCCCTCCTCCACTCCTTTATATACGGGGGAGGGGGGCACCCCATAGACACACAAGTTGATCATTGATCTTTTAGCCATGTGCGGTGCCCCCCTCCATCATAATCCACCTCGGTCATATCGTAACAGTGCTTAGGCGAAGCCCTGTTCCGGTAGCATCATCATCACCGTCATCACGCCATCATGCTGATGAAGCTCTTCCCCGACACTCTACTGGATCATGAGTTCGTGGGACGTCACCGAGCCGAACGTGTGCAGATCATGGAGGTGCAGTACCTTCGGTGCTAGGATCGGTCGATCGTGAAGACGTACGACTACATCAACCACATTGTCATAACGCTTCCGCTTACGGTCTACGAGGGTATGTAGACAACACTCTGCCCTCTCGTTGCTATGCATCACCATGATCTTGCGTGTGCGTAGGATTTTTTTGAAATTACTACGTTTCCTAACATTTTAACCCCTTATATTTCCTCTCATTTATCCACACCCCTCATAATCCTCCTCCTCACTTGCCAGACGTTCAACAAATAGCTTAGAGCATCTCCAGTCGTTGGCCCCCCCAGGGGGCTTAAAAATCACTGCCTGGGGGCGAGCCGACACTAAAATCGGCTCTGGGGGCTATTGGGTTCCCAGCCGCCGCCCCCACGTCGCCCCCAGGCACCAATATCGGCCCATTTTTTGCGCTAATGTGCCCGCTTTTCAGCCCACTTTCGGCGAAAAATCGACCCGCTGTCGGCGCTAATCGGCCCATATTCACCGTGATTCGGCGCAAATTCATCAGAAGCTATTTTTATCACATAATTCACCAAAGAAAATCAATAGAAATCAAATAGTTCAACAACGAATAGTTCAACAAATAAAAACTCATATTTCATCACACTTCGAGCTAGGCGTTGCCCTGGAGCCTTCATAGGTGCTCCACCAGATCCTGCTGCAGTTGTTGATGCACCTGTGGGCCTTGGATCTCCTGATGCATATTGAGGAAGGCTGTCCAGGTTGCCGGTAGCTGGTGATCAACTTGCGTAAGAGGACCCTGCCTGTAATATGGTTCAATGTCAAACACTGGCTCTTCCTGCTCGCTCTCAATGATCATGTTGTGCAAGATGACACAACAAGTCATGATCTCCCACATTTGATCTTTCGACCAGGTCTGAGCGGGGTACCGGACAACAGCAAATAAAGATTGGAGCACACCAAATGTCCGCTCGACATCCTTCTTGCAAGCCTCCTAAACCTTCGCAAAGTGGGAGTTCTTGCCTCCTAGCACAGGGTTTGAGATAGTCTTCACAGATGTAGACCATCTCGAATAGATGCCATCAGCTAGGTAGTATCCCTTGTTGTAGTGCCGCCCGTTGACCTCGAAGTTCACCGGAGGAGAATGACCTTCAACAAGCTTGGCAAAGACAGGGAAGCACTGCAGCACGTTGATGTCATTGTGAGTTCCTAGCATACCAAAGAAGGAGTGCCAAATCCAGAGGTCTTGTGTGGTCACTGCCTCAAGTACCACACTGCAACCGCCTTTGGCGCCTCTGTACATCCCCTGTCAAGCAAATGGACAATTCTTCCATTTCCAATGCATGCAGTCGATGCTTCCAAGCAGTGGCGGAGCTATGTGTTGTCTTGGGGTCGCTGTGGCCCCCTAACCTTGGCAAAAACTGTGAAGGAATTTTTTTAGATGGTTTAGATGAGGATAAATTTAGTATTTGGCCCCCTCAAGTCTGCATGTTTTATCATTTGCTCCCCCTGAACTTTCTCCCTAGCTCCGCCATTGCTTCCGAACATCCTAGGAAATCCTCTTGCTGCATTCTGTGCTAGGATCCGAGCAGCATCTTCAGCATTGGGTGATCGCAAGTATTGCGGTCCAAACACTACCACCACTGCCCTGCAGAACTTGTAGAAACACTCAATGGTCGTGGACTCAGCCATGCGCCCATAGTCGTCGAGTGAATCACCGGGAGCTCCGTATGCAAGCATCCTCATAGCTGTCGTGCACTTCTGGATTGAGGTGAATCTAAATTTGCCGGTACAATCCTTTTTGCACTTGAAGTAGCTGTCGAACTCTCCCAGATGAAATTCACAATCCTGAGGAAAAGTTTTCGGCCCATCCGATAACGGCGCCGAAATACTTTGTCGCCGTGCAGTGGAGTGTTGGCGAAGTAGTCGGAGTAGAGCATGCAATAGCCTTCCAGACGATCCTGGTTCTTTGCTTTCAGCCGCCTCGGCGCCGAGCCACCTCGCCGCGACTTTTGATTGCTCGCGAGCAGGCCAGCCAGGGCGGCGAGGACCATGAGATACTCCTCGTCCTGGACATCGCATCGACTTCCTCCTTCAGCAGCGCCGCGAGCGCCTCCTCGTCGTCCGAGTCCATCACCGAGCAGACAAATCGCCGAACACCTGGCGGGCGTGGTGGGCGCACAGCTGCCGGTATCCCACCCTGTGTGGCCGGAGCGCCGGAAAACTCGCCCAGGAAGGTGGTGGAGAGGTTGCCGCGGCGAAACTTTCTCTCTTATCCGGTGGGGAATGGCATATCTAGCGGTGGTGGGCGGTGGGCGCGCCGGGATAGGCAGGGTGGCGGCCGAGCGTGCGGGGGTGGGGAAAGAATTTGAACGATTGTCTTGACTTTTCGCCTAACAGTGTGGCCCAGGCGTGTTTTTCTTTTCCGCCGGAGCCCCCGAGCGCTCCCAATACGCTGGGTTCGGCCTGGGATCGTCGGACCCAAAAACGGGCCGAGCCGGCAGATTTCGGCATTTTGAGAACGCGATTGGGGTTTTTTCGGCGTCAGCGCGAAAAAAGTCACTCTGAAAGACCTGTTGAGGACGCGGCTGGAGATGCTCTTATGAATGTCCTCCACGTCGACTCCTTGCTACCTTGCGCACCAGCAGCAGCAAAGTTGGATCAAATCCAGGCCCGTTGACAAGGAGGGCCAATGTGGGCGCCCGCACAGGGCCCCCAAAATTTTGGGGCCCCAAATGTATTCCAAGTCCAGCCCAATCTTTCTTGTCAATATACAAAATAAATCTAGCTGAATCTGTGTCAGCGGCTCAGCCCAATCAGTAGAAGGAACGTCCGTCGGTGTGCAGGCCTGCTCATGTGTCGCTGGTTTGGTGTTCGCCGAATTGTCGACCGTCTTCCTCCGCCAGTCTGCCGATGGCCTATTGCCCTGTTCATCTATCGCATAGTCTGCTCGATCTTGTACGGTCCGACTTCCTCGATCCTTTCCTGGTACCTGTCTCTTCTTTTGATATGTTTGGCTCCTCCAACCTAGAACTAGTAGTAATTGGCCGACCTGTTCTTCCATGCATGTGAGAATCATTTGCGCACTGATATATGAAGGCAATTAGGGTCCGAGAAACAAGGGGTTGTTCCTGCTGTCGATTGATTTTTTTTGTTAATTTCCAAGTGTAATGAGGTGGTTCTAACTAATCATATCCTTACAGATTCAGTAAGACATATGTGCATCCTGTGTGCCTCATATGTGTTTGAGTTTATGCCTGGGAGGGAAAAATGTGTCTTCTTTCTTTGTTTAATTAACATAGTCTAATCGTAAAAGAGAAATTTTATTCTTTTATTATTTGATAGACAACTGTCAGTCCGATTAAAGAGTCTAGGTGCCATTATCTTTGTCCCCTCAAAATGAACTGGATTTTTTTATCTAACAATTAGCTGTAGAAAGATATATACCTAATTGGCAAGTTCCTGTAAGGCTCTAGTTAGAAGAAGTTATACAATTAGGTTTTCTCTTTGAGAAAAGTTATATAATTAAGTGATGTTATATGTTGTAGGTATATCAATTATGTAGTTATATGGATTTTTTGAAAATTTACTGTTCAATATTACAATTCGCCCCGGGGCCCCAAAATCTTGGAGACGGCCCTGATCAAATCCTTTGATTGATTACAAGCAATGGCATGCAAAAACCTGCAGCGTACACACAACCATCAAGCGCACTAGCCAGCAAGCCACCCGTTGCTGAACGCACCACGGGCACGAGCTGCCCCGGCCACGGGCGCGAGCGGCACTGGCCAACACACGCGGCAGCGCTCGGCCAAGCACACACGCGGCGACCAGCTCGAGGTCAGCACACACGCACGCACGCATGCGGCGGCGCGCGGCGGCGAAGACTGGGCGAGACCATCATGCCACAAGTGCTAGCTCGCTGCGTGCACAGCGAGCCCGGCTCCACGCACGGCCAGTCCGGCTCCGCGCACGGCTAGCACGCTACACGCGCCCGCAAGCCACACACGGCCAGCACAGCTACGCGCACGACCATGACGGCCTGCGGCGGCACGCCAGCGACGCCCGCGAGGCCGGCGGCTTGTGACCGGGCAGTCTCATATTGCCCCAGATTTGAGATTTAAGACATGTTTAAGATATGTCGATCAGTCCGAACATTTAGGAAGAAAGTGAGGGTCCTATTGGGTCAATATTTTTTGACCGAGCACTGATCAAACGACCGGACGAATATTTCAGGCGTTTGAGTATGAAGTAGAGGGTCTGACTAGGAGTCATTGCCAATTTCCGCTATATTATAGGATATTATGAGACGGAGGGACTATCATGATGTTGTTTCGCCAAATAAAATATTAATGAAATCCACACAAAGTTGTTTCGTCAAATGAAATGTATAATGAAACCCCTGACCCAGACCAATGACCGCTGACCCGATAGAACAAGTCTTTTTTTTCCAAAAAAAGAAATGAAAAGGAGGGAGTACTATTCAGCATTTCAGCTGTTCGTCGCTTCAAATCTCCCCGATCCACCTTCGTCGTCACTTCTCTCCCGCGCGACGCCAAAACACACCAGTCCGCCATGTCTCCCTTGCTTCTCCTCCTCCTGGCTCTAGCCCTCCCCCAAGCGCTAGCCACACAGGGCCCGGCGTCGGAGACCCAGGAGGACGACGTGCGGTGCCTACGCGGCGTCAAGAGCGCCCTCGCGGACCCCGACGGCCGCCTCTCGGCGTGGACCTTCGGCAACACCTCGGCGGGCGCCGTCTGCGACTTCCCCGGAATCACCTGCTGGAACCCGCAGGAGTCGCGCGTCCTCGGGCTCTCGCTCGCCGGCTTCGGCCTCCAGGGCACCGTCCCCTCCGCGCTCAAATACTGCCGGTCCACCAACACGCTCGACCTCTCCAAGAACGCGCTCGAGGGGCCGATCCCGCCCGCGCTCTGCGACTGGCTCCCCTTCCTCGTCGTCCTCGACCTCTCCGGCAACCGCTTCTCCGGGCCGCTCCCCTCCGAGCTCGCCAACTGCCGCTACCTCAACTCCCTCAAGCTCAGCCACAACAACTTCTCCGGCCAGATCCCCGCGTCTCTCTCGCGGCTGGAGCGGCTCAAGTCGCTCGACCTCTCTGAGAACCGGCTCGACGGCCAGATCCCGCCCCAGCTCGGCGCGACATTCCCCAAGGAGTCCTTCTCCGGGAACCCGGGCCTGTGTGGACGCCCTGTGTCCTCGCACTGCGGCCGCGATTAGCAGTTGGACAAGCAAATTTAAACATAGACATGAGTTAGGATATGTTGTACAATCATCGATAAATGTGCTAAGTCGTTGGATCCTATGTAATACATCACGCGAGAAGTAAGGTGGTTTGAGGGACGAGCAACTGAGGAAGCTGGCTTTTTCGAAAGAAAAAAAAAAGCTTCACTCTGATATCCTAAAACAATAAAAAATCGCATAATTTCGTCTTGATGTCCCATGTAGTGACTGATGTGTGCGTTTTGCATATATAGTTTTGTATGTTAGTTATGCTTGTTTTATTAAACCTGCATTTTCATACGTTTGTTTTTAAATATAATAATTTATCTCTTACTTAAAAAAAATACACGAGTTCCAGGTCTTACCTTACTTTTCTCATCCCCTCATCCCATTATCTGAAAAATGTGTTTTTTCGACTCAAAATAAAACATCAAGAGAATACAAATCACCATGATCATACACCCAATCATCGGTATAGTTATGATGCACACAACCAACATCAACACACACACAAAAGACCGCTGACAAATCGCGAAACCATAGAAGATCAACACTATGCCTCCAGGGGTGGGGGTGGGGGGCAAAAATGACGTGAGCGCATATGGTCTAGATGTGAGATCCACGCAAGCTGTAAACCATACACACACCAATAAAATAACGTCATGCTAAGAAAACCAAACAAATAACTTATCATGGAGCCATTGGTCACATGACGAGAGGAAACACCACCGCCAAAATCCCACCTTGAAGATAATCCGACAATCACCCGCTTTCATCGCCAATGTCTCTAAATGGCAAATTTGGGCACCTGAGACAATAATACACCACGAGTTGTCACAGTCCCGCCAAGGTCGTGGTTATGACCTGTGAATTACCACGCACCATCTTCGTAACTTGATGTCTCAACGTAAAATCGGCACTACATGTCACCACGCTCCGCCACGACGCCCCAACCACCCAAGACAGGGCACTGGTGAGACAAGGAATCGGCTGCCGCAGCACGAACCTACCATCACCCATTGGTCCACCTTGACAATGTAGCTCTAGGAGAGAAAAACGACACCATTAACGCCATCGTCAGATCTGAGATCACTTTGACATAGGGTTTCCCCCGAAGCAGCGGACAGGTCCGCGAGAACGGCATTGATGAAACTTCAACAAGGTAACGATGCCCAAAGGCGTCGTCTTCGTTGGCCCGGGGAAATAGTCGTCGTTAGGTGGTCCATGAACCTGATTATAATTTTTTTATTATCTTTGATGTTCTTTATACTGCCATGATTGAGAATGAATAGATTGGAAGTTTCTTGAGAAAAAATAACTGTCTGTAGTGAGAGTATCATATGAAATATCATGCATATGCAAGTAAGCAGTTTATATGGGGTGTCAGACAATTAAATGTAGAAAAATAAGATATGATATTATAATATCATATTAAATGATGTGCTACTACGTGTCACACATGACAATAAAATGAAGTCATGTATAATACTACCAACCTTATGACATTATGCATTATGAAGATAACTTCATACTATCATATGCACGATACTAATTAATATATGATACTTCTCACTGCTAGTATTAAATGTTTGGAAGAATTGGCTTGCCAATTTCATGGTCAAGAAATCTTCACTCCCTCTTGACCAATTATTTGGCAAGAATATATGAAATTAGTAATTGGATTTCCTAGCAACTTTATTTGACTCTCTCTTCAATATCTTGCAAAAAAGAATGGTGAAAGTGTTAGACGGTAACTGATGAGCTGCACATGGGGCGAGACCTTTGACTGGATCGACGGTCGACGGTCTCCTGCCGTTTTGGGCCTGCTGACAAGAACAGCTTCCCCAATCACACGGGAGAGAAACTAAAATCGCACGTCGAAACTCATTATTTCCACGTGTGGTGTTGCCACTGCTTCCAAGTCGACGGTGAATCGGTGACATCTGGTCGCCCCCGACGCATATGCATGCTCATCCTCTTGTTCCATGCAAGCGTTCAAACAATATCCCGGGAAGATGGATGCATGGCACCTTGGGTGTGTTCGGTTTTCTGAATTTTAGACCCCAGACTATAGAGGGAAGTGAAGAAGTTTCTCTGGACTCCTACACGGTCTAGAGTCACTCTGTCCCTCTTTAGCAAAAGAACACTTGTGGAAGAATCTTGGGTCCGAAAGAAAATTCTTTTGGAACAGTAGCGTTTTAGGTTCTAATCTTTGTTTGATGGTCTAAATTTCCACGTAGAAGCTTCGTCGAAAAGGATTCGCCGTGGACTCGCACGGTCCAGTTTGGTTTGCTTTTACAAGTAGTGCGTGACACTGTAGCTACGTACCTAACGCATTGGCTCGGCCTGAAGAGTGCCCTTCTCCTGATTCTCACCCCCATCGGTTCACATGTGTGCTTTCGTGGAAAATCTTCAGACATGTGTTCCGGACAAGGAATGTTTGAAGTGTTGCTCCATGGAGCCATCTTAATTTTTCGAAAACACTAACGTCGATATGTGTGGGCGTCTGGCAACTCGCCCACACACATGAATTCACATCCAATCAATTCTGCACGAATCTTGGCGTATTCTAGCAGTTTTTATGTGCCACATAGGATTAAACTGGTGTGTGGGCATTCATCCGGTCGCCCACACGTTCTTTTCCACCCGAGGGGGGGGGGTGGGCGTTTAGCAATTCGTTCACACACCAGTTTTCACGCACGCAGAGGGGGCTGGTGTGTGGGCGTTTATCACTTCGCCCACACACCCGTCTCCTCGCTCACACCCAAAGCTGGCAGTTGCCATGTGTTTCTGCAGGGTACATGGCAACTGGCCTAGCTTTGCTTGTAAGCAGATATCAACTCTCTTTTACCCGAGTTGCCATGTGTTTTTGCATGGTACATGGCAACTGCCCTAGTGTGCACGTAAGCAGATGTCAACTCTTTCTTTTACGTGACAACTGCCCTAGCGTGCTTTGTGAGCACATGGCGACTCTCTCTTTTACCAGAACATGTTTTTTTGACATGCCTTTTTTAGTGCTAGATGGCAACTGCCTATTGTTAGTGGGTGGCAACCTCCTAAAGTTTTGAAATTATGACAACTGCAGTAGACCAGACCATACATGGCAACTGCAGTTGAGCAACCATGGCAACTGTAGTTGTCTGACATGGCAACCGAAGTTCAGCGACATGGCAACTGCAGTTAAACGAACATGGACGAGGGTCTGGACCATGACAACTGCGGGACGCGCGGTGACTGTCACACGGGGCGTGCGGGACCACGAGGTACGAGGCCTGACGTACGGGGCGTGTGGGCGTTATCTATTTCGCCTACACGCACGCGTGTGAGAGGGATCGGGAGGAAAAAAAAGATGTGTGTGCATTACTTGTTTTGCCCACACGCAGGTATGTGAGTTGTTCCTTTTATACACCACACAAAATGTATGGGCAAATCCTCAAACGCTCACACGTATGACACTTATCGGCGTCCTAATTTTTTAGTCCAGGATTCACGATGATCGGCGTCCAAAGGGCCAAAGAAATTGATATATAGAGTAAAATGCATCGTCGTTGCTCGCTCATCTTGATCACTGTACTTAAAATATACTAGTGGATATATTTATTTGCGTAACTTATGATGATTATACGGGCATTGCCTCACCCTAGAGCTCCATATTTATATATGAAAATCGGTATGCATGCTTGTTACAAGTAAAAACAAGAGAGAATCGAGAGAGATGTAAATGAATCCAACCAGTGTGAATTCTATTGATGGTCAGTCTTTATATACAAAGCGAGGCGACACAAGTGAAGGGATGTGTCGGCTCGATGGGGCGAGAAAACCAGACGTGTGTCGTGCAATTATATAAGAGAGGATTATCTTTTTAGTTATAACATCAATTAAATCATAGCACTCTCTCTAATCCTTGCTTGTCCATGTGACTGATCATCCTTGAAATAATCTCCTCTAAAATCCCATGAAAAAAATATATGAGAAGATATGTGTAAGATGCCATAAAAAACTCCTTCCAAAAATGCAGTAAAAAAATAAGGAGAAAAATGACATATCATACTGGTTGTATTACTATTGCTTCATTAAAAACCTTCTATGAGAAACCACTCATGAAAACTCATAAAGAAAAAAGAGTACAATATCTAAGATCCGAAGATCTTGAACATTTTATCATATGTGAGTACACTCACCCTGAATCTTGCAAATCATAAAGTCAGCTCATACCAATTTCATTAACATAATTCTAGAATGAAGAACTTGGTAAAGACTTTGTGAACAAATCACCGAGATTATCACATGAATTTATTTGTAAAATATTTAGCTTCCCATTTCTTTGCAACTCATGGAGCTAAACAATATCAGAGCAATACACATTGTAATTTTGCTCTGCATAACCTATCCGCATCTGCGTAATACAAACAACATTACCTTCATAGATAATAGTTGGCAGTTTCAATGGACCAATTCCTCTTAAACTTTCAATAAAGTTCAACATTCTAAGAAGTCACATACATCTATGTGATGTTTCATACAAATCAATGATTTTAGAATGACTAATGGATGCTACCACTGAAGTTTGTCTTCTGGACTTCCAAAAGAAGGTCGTACCTCCATTTGAGAAGACAAAACCAGTATGCTATCTGGGATTATGGGGATGTCATATGTACCGACCATCACGATATCCAACCATGATCATATCTTAATTTTTCTAATAGAACAAACCAAGTTCTTTGGTGTACAGAAGATATCTAAAATATTCTTCACATCAACCCAATGCCTTTCACCGGTGATGTATTGTATCTTAGCACATAAATTTTACTTATGCATTTAGTTTCTACGGACTTGTATAGTCAATAGCCTTCAAGGTGCAGATCGACACTAGATCCGGTCTAGGCCAGGAGTCATATAAAATAACTTGGCACTGCGTAATGTAGCCCCAACCCGCGGTCCATCTTGGCACAGGCTAGGCTATGGGTCATGTAATTTAGGACTTAGGAGAAAAGGCTGGTGAAGTAGCCCCCGAGACTCAGGACGGGCGGAAATGGGTGACCTAAGGATTGACATCTTCTTTGGTGCTTGTAGTTAAAAAATCGATGATCCAGTAGCCTCTAAGACCCAGGTTGGTTTGAAAAGCCGATGTGAGATCAATATCTTCCTAGAACACTTGTACTAGATAAAACAACTTTGTAGTAGCCCCCAAGACCGAGGTTAGGAAGACATTGCTGATCTGAGGACCAACATCTCCTTAGAAATCCCTTGCAATTTTTCATTTTGAACGTCGATGCAGTAGCCCCCGAGACTGAGGCCGGTTGAAAATCCGGCCTTGGGATTGAATCTCCTCGAAAGTAATCTTATTGTCTTTTAAAAAGATTGAACTTTTTTGCGTGGAATTTTTTTATGGGTTTGTCTAGGGCACATCTAGATGTGCCATAGTTATTACACATCTAAGTGACACAATCAAGTATGGAAAGAGGAAAAGCATAAAGAAATT
This sequence comes from Triticum urartu, assembly GCF_003073215.2. Classification (NCBI taxonomy): domain Eukaryota; kingdom Viridiplantae; phylum Streptophyta; class Magnoliopsida; order Poales; family Poaceae; genus Triticum; species Triticum urartu. The sequence goes on from NC_053023.1 coordinate 564,338,554, forward strand.
CCCACATGAATCTCCGCGTAAGATCAATGACATAAGACTTGGATGTGCAATACTTATGGCACATCTAGATGTGCTTTAGCAAAACTGTTTTTTTATATACATGCTATGCACAAAACACAACGCGGGAGAACAAGCGCCTCTTCAAAGAGGTAGCTCAACTGAAGACCCTGTTGTCCGAATCCGAGCTGAAGGTTCAGAACCTTAATAAGAATGTGAATGCCACCATTTGTAAGTCATCTGTTCTCCTTTACTGTACTATCCATAACTTGTATGTATAACTGAATAACCACTTCAAACTTGCTTGTAGTAGCTGTCGGTGTCAAAACCGGCGGATCTCGGGTAGGGGGTCCCGAACTGTGCGTCTAGGCATATGGTAACAGGAGGCAGGGGACATGAAGTTTTACCCAGGTTCGGGCCCTCTTGATGGAGGTAAAACCCTACGTCCTGCTTGATTAATATTGATGATATGGGTAGTACAAGAGTAGATCTACCACGAGATCAGAAAGGCTAAACCCTAGAAGCTAGCCTATGGTATGATTGTGTGTTGTCCTACGGACTAAAACCCTCCGGTTTATATAGACACCGGAGTGGGCTAGGGTTACACAAGGTCGGTTACAAAAGAGGAGATATGCATATCCGTATTGCCTA